>NC_135230.1:11221174-11458674 GCF_052324685.1 Brachyhypopomus gauderio | reverse complement strand
GGCCCGAACCGCTTAACGTACAGACTCCGTTCAAACTGCGTTTCGAAGGTCTCGGCTCTGTGTGGTGTGCTATCCGTTTTTGGAGTCGATTAGAGTTATAGATTTTAATAGAATTGAGTTTAAAAAAAAAAAAAGCCCTATTAAAATGAATGGTGGAATGTTCAGATTTCAAATCCTCACTCTAAGTTAGAGTGTGAGATGGCATAAAAAATGCTCAAAACTTTCTTGGATAAACTGCTGTAAAATCCTTACACCTTGACCTAGAAGCTCCATTTAAACTTTAAATGGGAGAGAAACTTGTCCTTTCTGGTACGCCGAGATATCTAATCATTTGATGAATTAGTTTTAGAGGTATGAGCATTTGTTTGGCACTAGACACAGAAAATTGCCCCATTGGCCCCCATATAAAAGTGTCAGAATCAGAATCAGCTTTGTTGAGATTTTTGTGTGTTTTTAACTTGTCATAAATCAGTCATTTTTGGGTCAAACCACACCAAAATATATCACAATCATCAGCAAGGGGTCCTCTCTCACACAATCTCTTCGGTGAAGCGATAAGTTAAATGGGTCCCGAACTACGACCGTTTGTTCGGAGGGTGCAAATCACACTAAAACAAGGGTTTTCCACTCAGAAGAAGCAGACAAAGTGGCAGTTATTATTTGAATGTCTCTCCCCCTCCCCCACACACGCACGCGCACACACATGGATCTCTCTCATACCCACTCCACACAGTCACACACATATACACCACACAGACACACACACATACATACATGCAGATGGGGCAGATGCAGCAGAGGGGCTGATGGGGTAGATGGAGCAGAGGGGCAGATGAGGGAGAGGGGCTGATGGGGCAGAGGGGTAGATGGGCCAGATGGAGCAGAGGGGTAGATGGAGCAGAGGGGCAGCTAGAGCAGAGGGGCAGATGGAACAGAGTGGCAGATGGAGCAGAGGGGCAGATGGAGAAGAGGAGCAGATGGAACAGAGGGACAGATGAGGGTGAGGGGCAAATGGGGCAGATAGAGCAGATGGAGCAGAAGGGCCGATGGGGCCAAGGGGCAGATGAGGGTGAGGGGCAAATGGGGCAGATAGAGAAGATGGGGCAAAGGGGGCAGAGGGGCAGATGGAGCAGAGGGGCAGATGGGGCAAAGGGGCAGATGAGGGTGAGGGGCAAATGGGGCAGATAGAGCAGATGGAGCAGAAGGGCCGATGGGGCAAAGGGGCAGATGAGGGTGAGGGGCAAATGGGGCAGATAGAGAAGATGGGGCAAAGGGGGCAGATGGAGCAGAGGGGCAGATGGAGCAGAGGGGCAGATGGAGCAGAGGGGTAGATGGAGCAGATAGAGCAGAGGGCCGTATGGGGCAGATGGAGCAGAGGGGCAAATGGGGCAGATAGAGCAGATGGGGCAGATGGAGTAGATGGGGCAGATGGAGCATATACACCATATACACTACATGCACACACACACACACACACACACACACACACACACACACACACATACACACACACCTACCTCACACACACGCACACACACATATCTCACACACACACACACACACACACACACCTACCTCTGTCCTATACCAACTCCAAACAGGCACACACACACACACCTACCACACACACACACACACACCTACCTCACACACACACACACATACACACACACCTACCTCACACACACGCACACACACATACCTCACACACACACACACACACACACCTACCTCTGTCCTATACCAACTCCAAACAGGCACACACACACACACCTACCTCACACACACACACACACCTACCTCACACACACACACACACACCTACGTCACACACACACACACCTACCTCACACACACACACACCTACCTCACACACACACCTGCCTACCTCTGTCCTATACCAACTCCAAACAGGCACGCACACACACACACACACACACACACACACACACACACACACACACACACACACACACACACACACACCTACCTCACACACACACACACACCTACCTCACACACACACACACCTACCTCACACACCCACACACACACCTACCTCACACACACACACACACCTACCTCACACACACACACACACCTACCTACCTCTGTCCTATACCAACTCCAAACAGGCACACACACACACACACACACACACCTACCTCACACACACACACACCTACCTCACACACACACACACACCTACCTCACACACACACACACCTACCTCACACACCCACACACACACCTACCTCACACACACACACACACACACACCTACCTCACACACACACACCTACCTACCTCTGTCCTATACCAACTCCAAACAGGCACACACACACACACACACACACACACCTACCTCACACACACACACACACACACCTACCTCACACACACACACACACACACACCTATATCACACACACACACACACACACACACACACACACACACACACCTCACACACACACACACACACACAGAGACTTGCATCTCTTTTCAAGCACTATGTATTTCCTTCAGGAAATGCATGTCTAGTTATAGTGCTTGAAAAGCACTATATTGATATTCCTCATACTTCTTCTTATTATTGTTCTTCTCCAAATTTCTGCGATTAATGCGGCCCGAACCGCTTAACGTACAGACTCCGTTCGAACTGCGTTTCGAAGGTCTCGGCTCTGTGTGGTGTGCTATCCGTTTTTGGAGTCGATTAGAGTTATAGATTTTAATAGAATTGAGATTAAAAATGAAAAAATCCCTATTAAAATGAATGGTGGAATGTTCAGAAATTCAAATCTTAACAGCCAGTTAGAGTGTGAACTGGCATAAAAAATGATCAAAACTTTCGTGGCTAAACTGCTGTAAAATCCTTACACCTTGACCTAGAAGCTCCATTTAAATTTTAAATGGGAGAGAAACTTGTCCTCTCTGGCACGCCGAGATATCTAATCATTTGATCAATTATTTTTAGAGTTATGAGCATTTGTTTGGCACCAGACACAGAAAACTGCCCCATTGGCCCCCATATAAATGTATGAGAATCAGAATCAGCTTTGTTGAGATTTTTGTGTGTGTTTAACTTGTCATAAATCAGTCATTTTAGGGTCAAACCACACCAAAATATATCAAAATCATCAGCAAGGGGTCCTCTCTCACACAATCTCTTCGGTGAAGCGATAAGTTAAATGGGTCCCGAACTACGACCGTTTGTTCGGAGGGTGCAAATCACTAAAACAAGGCTTTTTCACTCAGTGAGAGTCACAGTTATTATTTGAATGTCTCTCCCCCTCCCCCACACACACACGCGCACACACCTGCATCTCTCTCATAGCCACTCCACAGTCACACACACATACATACATCTCTCATACCCAGATGGCGCAGATGGGGTAGATGGAGTAGAGGGGGCAGATGGAGCAGAGGGGCAGATGGGGCAGATAGAGCAGAAGGGGCAGATGGGGCAGATAGAGCAGAGGGGCAGATAGAGCAGAGGGGCAGATAAGGGAGAGGGGCAAATGGGGCAGATGGAGCAGATGGGGCAGATCTCACACACACACACACACACACACACAACTCACACACACACACACACACACACACACACACACAACACACACACACACACACACACACACACACAAACACACACACACCTACCTCACACACACACACACAAACACACACATATACACCACACAGACACACACACATACATACATGCAGATGGGGCAGATGGGGCTAATGGGGCATATGTAGCAGAGGGGCAGATGGAGCAGAGGGGCAGATGGGCCAGATGGAGCAGAGGGGTAGATGGAGCAGAGGGGCAGCTAGAGCAGAGGGGCAGATGGAGCAGAGGGGCAGCTAGAGCAGAGGGGCAGATGGAACAGAGTGGCAGATGGAGCAGAGGGGCAGATGAGGGTGAGGGGCAAATGGGGCAGATAGAGCAGATGGAGCAGAGGGGCAGATGGGTCAAAGGGGCAGAGGGGCAGATAGAGCAGATGGAGCAGAAGGGCCGATGGGGCAAAGGGGCAGATGAGGGTGAGGGGCAAATGGGGCAGATAGAGCAGATGGGGCAAAGGGGGCAGATGGAGCAGAGGGACAGATGGAGCAGAGGGGTAGATGGAGCAGATAGAACAGAGGGCCGTATGGGGCAGATGGAGCAGAGGGGCAAATGGGGCAGATAGAGCAGATGGAGTAGATGGGGCAGATGGAGCATATACACCATATACACTACATACACACACACACACACACACACACACACACACACACACACACACACACACACAGAGACTTGCATCTCTTTTCAAGCACTATGTATTTCCTTCAGGAAATGCATGTCTAGTTCTTATTATTATTCTTCTCCAAATTTCTGCGATTAATGCGGCCCGAACCGCTTAACGTACAGACTCCGTTCAAACTGCGTTTCGAAGGTCTCGGCTCTGTGTGGTGTGCTATCCGTTTTTGGAGTCGATTAGAGTTATAGATTTTAATAGAATTGAGTTTAAAAAAAAAAAAAGCCCTATTAAAATGAATGGTGGAATGTTCAGATTTCAAATCCTCACTCTAAGTTAGAGTGTGAGATGGCATAAAAAATGCTCAAAACTTTCTTGGATAAACTGCTGTAAAATCCTTACACCTTGACCTAGAAGCTCCATTTAAACTTTAAATGGGAGAGAAACTTGTCCTTTCTGGTACGCCGAGATATCTAATCATTTGATGAATTAGTTTTAGAGGTATGAGCATTTGTTTGGCACTAGACACAGAAAATTGCCCCATTGGCCCCCATATAAAAGTGTCAGAATCAGAATCAGCTTTGTTGAGATTTTTGTGTGTTTTTAACTTGTCATAAATCAGTCATTTTTGGGTCAAACCACACCAAAATATATCACAATCATCAGCAAGGGGTCCTCTCTCACACAATCTCTTCGGTGAAGCGATAAGTTAAATGGGTCCCGAACTACGACCGTTTGTTCGGAGGGTGCAAATCACACTAAAACAAGGGTTTTCCACTCAGAAGAAGCAGACAAAGTGGCAGTTATTATTTGAATGTCTCTCCCCCTCCCCCACACACGCACGCGCACACACATGGATCTCTCTCATACCCACTCCACACAGTCACACACATATACACCACACAGACACACACACATACATACATGCAGATGGGGCAGATGCAGCAGAGGGGCTGATGGGGTAGATGGAGCAGAGGGGCAGATGAGGGAGAGGGGCTGATGGGGCAGAGGGGTAGATGGGCCAGATGGAGCAGAGGGGTAGATGGAGCAGAGGGGCAGCTAGAGCAGAGGGGCAGATGGAACAGAGTGGCAGATGGAGCAGAGGGGCAGATGGAGAAGAGGAGCAGATGGAACAGAGGGACAGATGAGGGTGAGGGGCAAATGGGGCAGATAGAGCAGATGGAGCAGAAGGGCCGATGGGGCCAAGGGGCAGATGAGGGTGAGGGGCAAATGGGGCAGATAGAGAAGATGGGGCAAAGGGGGCAGAGGGGCAGATGGAGCAGAGGGGCAGATGGGGCAAAGGGGCAGATGAGGGTGAGGGGCAAATGGGGCAGATAGAGCAGATGGAGCAGAAGGGCCGATGGGGCAAAGGGGCAGATGAGGGTGAGGGGCAAATGGGGCAGATAGAGAAGATGGGGCAAAGGGGGCAGATGGAGCAGAGGGGCAGATGGAGCAGAGGGGCAGATGGAGCAGAGGGGTAGATGGAGCAGATAGAGCAGAGGGCCGTATGGGGCAGATGGAGCAGAGGGGCAAATGGGGCAGATAGAGCAGATGGGGCAGATGGAGTAGATGGGGCAGATGGAGCATATACACCATATACACTACATGCACACACACACACACACACACACACACACACACACACACACACACATACACACACACCTACCTCACACACACGCACACACACATATCTCACACACACACACACACACACACACACCTACCTCTGTCCTATACCAACTCCAAACAGGCACACACACACACACCTACCACACACACACACACACACCTACCTCACACACACACACACATACACACACACCTACCTCACACACACGCACACACACATACCTCACACACACACACACACACACACCTACCTCTGTCCTATACCAACTCCAAACAGGCACACACACACACACCTACCTCACACACACACACACACCTACCTCACACACACACACACACACCTACGTCACACACACACACACCTACCTCACACACACACACACCTACCTCACACACACACCTGCCTACCTCTGTCCTATACCAACTCCAAACAGGCACGCACACACACACACACACACACACACACACACACACACACACACACACACACACACACACACACACCTACCTCACACACACACACACACCTACCTCACACACACACACACCTACCTCACACACCCACACACACACCTACCTCACACACACACACACACCTACCTCACACACACACACACACCTACCTACCTCTGTCCTATACCAACTCCAAACAGGCACACACACACACACACACACACACCTACCTCACACACACACACACCTACCTCACACACACACACACACCTACCTCACACACACACACACCTACCTCACACACCCACACACACACCTACCTCACACACACACACACACACACACCTACCTCACACACACACACCTACCTACCTCTGTCCTATACCAACTCCAAACAGGCACACACACACACACACACACACACACCTACCTCACACACACACACACACACACCTACCTCACACACACACACACACACACACCTATATCACACACACACACACACACACACACACACACACACACCTCACACACACACACACACACACAGAGACTTGCATCTCTTTTCAAGCACTATGTATTTCCTTCAGGAAATGCATGTCTAGTTATAGTGCTTGAAAAGCACTATATTGATATTCCTCATACTTCTTCTTATTATTGTTCTTCTCCAAATTTCTGCGATTAATGCGGCCCGAACCGCTTAACGTACAGACTCCGTTCGAACTGCGTTTCGAAGGTCTCGGCTCTGTGTGGTGTGCTATCCGTTTTTGGAGTCGATTAGAGTTATAGATTTTAATAGAATTGAGATTAAAAATGAAAAAATCCCTATTAAAATGAATGGTGGAATGTTCAGAAATTCAAATCTTAACAGCCAGTTAGAGTGTGAACTGGCATAAAAAATGATCAAAACTTTCGTGGCTAAACTGCTGTAAAATCCTTACACCTTGACCTAGAAGCTCCATTTAAATTTTAAATGGGAGAGAAACTTGTCCTCTCTGGCACGCCGAGATATCTAATCATTTGATCAATTATTTTTAGAGTTATGAGCATTTGTTTGGCACCAGACACAGAAAACTGCCCCATTGGCCCCCATATAAATGTATGAGAATCAGAATCAGCTTTGTTGAGATTTTTGTGTGTGTTTAACTTGTCATAAATCAGTCATTTTAGGGTCAAACCACACCAAAATATATCAAAATCATCAGCAAGGGGTCCTCTCTCACACAATCTCTTCGGTGAAGCGATAAGTTAAATGGGTCCCGAACTACGACCGTTTGTTCGGAGGGTGCAAATCACTAAAACAAGGCTTTTTCACTCAGTGAGAGTCACAGTTATTATTTGAATGTCTCTCCCCCTCCCCCACACACACACGCGCACACACCTGCATCTCTCTCATAGCCACTCCACAGTCACACACACATACATACATCTCTCATACCCAGATGGCGCAGATGGGGTAGATGGAGTAGAGGGGGCAGATGGAGCAGAGGGGCAGATGGGGCAGATAGAGCAGAAGGGGCAGATGGGGCAGATAGAGCAGAGGGGCAGATAGAGCAGAGGGGCAGATAAGGGAGAGGGGCAAATGGGGCAGATGGAGCAGATGGGGCAGATCTCACACACACACACACACACACACACAACTCACACACACACACACACACACACACACACACACACAACACACACACACACACACACACACACACACAAACACACACACACCTACCTCACACACACACACACAAACACACACATATACACCACACAGACACACACACATACATACATGCAGATGGGGCAGATGGGGCTAATGGGGCATATGTAGCAGAGGGGCAGATGGAGCAGAGGGGCAGATGGGCCAGATGGAGCAGAGGGGTAGATGGAGCAGAGGGGCAGCTAGAGCAGAGGGGCAGATGGAGCAGAGGGGCAGCTAGAGCAGAGGGGCAGATGGAACAGAGTGGCAGATGGAGCAGAGGGGCAGATGAGGGTGAGGGGCAAATGGGGCAGATAGAGCAGATGGAGCAGAGGGGCAGATGGGTCAAAGGGGCAGAGGGGCAGATAGAGCAGATGGAGCAGAAGGGCCGATGGGGCAAAGGGGCAGATGAGGGTGAGGGGCAAATGGGGCAGATAGAGCAGATGGGGCAAAGGGGGCAGATGGAGCAGAGGGACAGATGGAGCAGAGGGGTAGATGGAGCAGATAGAACAGAGGGCCGTATGGGGCAGATGGAGCAGAGGGGCAAATGGGGCAGATAGAGCAGATGGAGTAGATGGGGCAGATGGAGCATATACACCATATACACTACATACACACACACACACACACACACACACACACACACACACACACACACACACACAGAGACTTGCATCTCTTTTCAAGCACTATGTATTTCCTTCAGGAAATGCATGTCTAGTTCTTATTATTATTCTTCTCCAAATTTCTGCGATTAATGCGGCCCGAACCGCTTAACGTACAGACTCCGTTCAAACTGCGTTTCGAAGGTCTCGGCTCTGTGTGGTGTGCTATCCGTTTTTGGAGTCGATTAGAGTTATAGATTTTAATAGAATTGAGTTTAAAAAAAAAAAAAGCCCTATTAAAATGAATGGTGGAATGTTCAGATTTCAAATCCTCACTCTAAGTTAGAGTGTGAGATGGCATAAAAAATGCTCAAAACTTTCTTGGATAAACTGCTGTAAAATCCTTACACCTTGACCTAGAAGCTCCATTTAAACTTTAAATGGGAGAGAAACTTGTCCTTTCTGGTACGCCGAGATATCTAATCATTTGATGAATTAGTTTTAGAGGTATGAGCATTTGTTTGGCACTAGACACAGAAAATTGCCCCATTGGCCCCCATATAAAAGTGTCAGAATCAGAATCAGCTTTGTTGAGATTTTTGTGTGTTTTTAACTTGTCATAAATCAGTCATTTTTGGGTCAAACCACACCAAAATATATCACAATCATCAGCAAGGGGTCCTCTCTCACACAATCTCTTCGGTGAAGCGATAAGTTAAATGGGTCCCGAACTACGACCGTTTGTTCGGAGGGTGCAAATCACACTAAAACAAGGGTTTTCCACTCAGAAGAAGCAGACAAAGTGGCAGTTATTATTTGAATGTCTCTCCCCCTCCCCCACACACGCACGCGCACACACATGGATCTCTCTCATACCCACTCCACACAGTCACACACATATACACCACACAGACACACACACATACATACATGCAGATGGGGCAGATGCAGCAGAGGGGCTGATGGGGTAGATGGAGCAGAGGGGCAGATGAGGGAGAGGGGCTGATGGGGCAGAGGGGTAGATGGGCCAGATGGAGCAGAGGGGTAGATGGAGCAGAGGGGCAGCTAGAGCAGAGGGGCAGATGGAACAGAGTGGCAGATGGAGCAGAGGGGCAGATGGAGAAGAGGAGCAGATGGAACAGAGGGACAGATGAGGGTGAGGGGCAAATGGGGCAGATAGAGCAGATGGAGCAGAAGGGCCGATGGGGCCAAGGGGCAGATGAGGGTGAGGGGCAAATGGGGCAGATAGAGAAGATGGGGCAAAGGGGGCAGAGGGGCAGATGGAGCAGAGGGGCAGATGGGGCAAAGGGGCAGATGAGGGTGAGGGGCAAATGGGGCAGATAGAGCAGATGGAGCAGAAGGGCCGATGGGGCAAAGGGGCAGATGAGGGTGAGGGGCAAATGGGGCAGATAGAGAAGATGGGGCAAAGGGGGCAGATGGAGCAGAGGGGCAGATGGAGCAGAGGGGCAGATGGAGCAGAGGGGTAGATGGAGCAGATAGAGCAGAGGGCCGTATGGGGCAGATGGAGCAGAGGGGCAAATGGGGCAGATAGAGCAGATGGGGCAGATGGAGTAGATGGGGCAGATGGAGCATATACACCATATACACTACATGCACACACACACACACACACACACACACACACACACACACACACACACACATACACACACACCTACCTCACACACACGCACACACACATATCTCACACACACACACACACACACACACACCTACCTCTGTCCTATACCAACTCCAAACAGGCACACACACACACACCTACCACACACACACACACACACCTACCTCACACACACACACACATACACACACACCTACCTCACACACACGCACACACACATACCTCACACACACACACACACACACACCTACCTCTGTCCTATACCAACTCCAAACAGGCACACACACACACACCTACCTCACACACACACACACACCTACCTCACACACACACACACACACCTACGTCACACACACACACACCTACCTCACACACACACACACCTACCTCACACACACACCTGCCTACCTCTGTCCTATACCAACTCCAAACAGGCACGCACACACACACACACACACACACACACACACACACACACACACACACACACACACACACACACACCTACCTCACACACACACACACACCTACCTCACACACACACACACCTACCTCACACACCCACACACACACCTACCTCACACACACACACACACCTACCTCACACACACACACACACCTACCTACCTCTGTCCTATACCAACTCCAAACAGGCACACACACACACACACACACACACCTACCTCACACACACACACACCTACCTCACACACACACACACACCTACCTCACACACACACACACCTACCTCACACACCCACACACACACCTACCTCACACACACACACACACACACACCTACCTCACACACACACACCTACCTACCTCTGTCCTATACCAACTCCAAACAGGCACACACACACACACACACACACACACCTACCTCACACACACACACACACACACCTACCTCACACACACACACACACACACACCTATATCACACACACACACACACACACACACACACACACACACACACCTCACACACACACACACACACACAGAGACTTGCATCTCTTTTCAAGCACTATGTATTTCCTTCAGGAAATGCATGTCTAGTTATAGTGCTTGAAAAGCACTATATTGATATTCCTCATACTTCTTCTTATTATTGTTCTTCTCCAAATTTCTGCGATTAATGCGGCCCGAACCGCTTAACGTACAGACTCCGTTCGAACTGCGTTTCGAAGGTCTCGGCTCTGTGTGGTGTGCTATCCGTTTTTGGAGTCGATTAGAGTTATAGATTTTAATAGAATTGAGATTAAAAATGAAAAAATCCCTATTAAAATGAATGGTGGAATGTTCAGAAATTCAAATCTTAACAGCCAGTTAGAGTGTGAACTGGCATAAAAAATGATCAAAACTTTCGTGGCTAAACTGCTGTAAAATCCTTACACCTTGACCTAGAAGCTCCATTTAAATTTTAAATGGGAGAGAAACTTGTCCTCTCTGGCACGCCGAGATATCTAATCATTTGATCAATTATTTTTAGAGTTATGAGCATTTGTTTGGCACCAGACACAGAAAACTGCCCCATTGGCCCCCATATAAATGTATGAGAATCAGAATCAGCTTTGTTGAGATTTTTGTGTGTGTTTAACTTGTCATAAATCAGTCATTTTAGGGTCAAACCACACCAAAATATATCAAAATCATCAGCAAGGGGTCCTCTCTCACACAATCTCTTCGGTGAAGCGATAAGTTAAATGGGTCCCGAACTACGACCGTTTGTTCGGAGGGTGCAAATCACTAAAACAAGGCTTTTTCACTCAGTGAGAGTCACAGTTATTATTTGAATGTCTCTCCCCCTCCCCCACACACACACGCGCACACACCTGCATCTCTCTCATAGCCACTCCACAGTCACACACACATACATACATCTCTCATACCCAGATGGCGCAGATGGGGTAGATGGAGTAGAGGGGGCAGATGGAGCAGAGGGGCAGATGGGGCAGATAGAGCAGAAGGGGCAGATGGGGCAGATAGAGCAGAGGGGCAGATAGAGCAGAGGGGCAGATAAGGGAGAGGGGCAAATGGGGCAGATGGAGCAGATGGGGCAGATCTCACACACACACACACACACACACACAACTCACACACACACACACACACACACACACACACACAACACACACACACACACACACACACACACACAAACACACACACACCTACCTCACACACACACACACAAACACACACATATACACCACACAGACACACACACATACATACATGCAGATGGGGCAGATGGGGCTAATGGGGCATATGTAGCAGAGGGGCAGATGGAGCAGAGGGGCAGATGGGCCAGATGGAGCAGAGGGGTAGATGGAGCAGAGGGGCAGCTAGAGCAGAGGGGCAGATGGAGCAGAGGGGCAGCTAGAGCAGAGGGGCAGATGGAACAGAGTGGCAGATGGAGCAGAGGGGCAGATGAGGGTGAGGGGCAAATGGGGCAGATAGAGCAGATGGAGCAGAGGGGCAGATGGGTCAAAGGGGCAGAGGGGCAGATAGAGCAGATGGAGCAGAAGGGCCGATGGGGCAAAGGGGCAGATGAGGGTGAGGGGCAAATGGGGCAGATAGAGCAGATGGGGCAAAGGGGGCAGATGGAGCAGAGGGACAGATGGAGCAGAGGGGTAGATGGAGCAGATAGAACAGAGGGCCGTATGGGGCAGATGGAGCAGAGGGGCAAATGGGGCAGATAGAGCAGATGGAGTAGATGGGGCAGATGGAGCATATACACCATATACACTACATACACACACACACACACACACACACACACACACACACACACACACACACACACAGAGACTTGCATCTCTTTTCAAGCACTATGTATTTCCTTCAGGAAATGCATGTCTAGTTCTTATTATTATTCTTCTCCAAATTTCTGCGATTAATGCGGCCCGAACCGCTTAACGTACAGACTCCGTTCAAACTGCGTTTCGAAGGTCTCGGCTCTGTGTGGTGTGCTATCCGTTTTTGGAGTCGATTAGAGTTATAGATTTTAATAGAATTGAGTTTAAAAAAAAAAAAAGCCCTATTAAAATGAATGGTGGAATGTTCAGATTTCAAATCCTCACTCTAAGTTAGAGTGTGAGATGGCATAAAAAATGCTCAAAACTTTCTTGGATAAACTGCTGTAAAATCCTTACACCTTGACCTAGAAGCTCCATTTAAACTTTAAATGGGAGAGAAACTTGTCCTTTCTGGTACGCCGAGATATCTAATCATTTGATGAATTAGTTTTAGAGGTATGAGCATTTGTTTGGCACTAGACACAGAAAATTGCCCCATTGGCCCCCATATAAAAGTGTCAGAATCAGAATCAGCTTTGTTGAGATTTTTGTGTGTTTTTAACTTGTCATAAATCAGTCATTTTTGGGTCAAACCACACCAAAATATATCACAATCATCAGCAAGGGGTCCTCTCTCACACAATCTCTTCGGTGAAGCGATAAGTTAAATGGGTCCCGAACTACGACCGTTTGTTCGGAGGGTGCAAATCACACTAAAACAAGGGTTTTCCACTCAGAAGAAGCAGACAAAGTGGCAGTTATTATTTGAATGTCTCTCCCCCTCCCCCACACACGCACGCGCACACACATGGATCTCTCTCATACCCACTCCACACAGTCACACACATATACACCACACAGACACACACACATACATACATGCAGATGGGGCAGATGCAGCAGAGGGGCTGATGGGGTAGATGGAGCAGAGGGGCAGATGAGGGAGAGGGGCTGATGGGGCAGAGGGGTAGATGGGCCAGATGGAGCAGAGGGGTAGATGGAGCAGAGGGGCAGCTAGAGCAGAGGGGCAGATGGAACAGAGTGGCAGATGGAGCAGAGGGGCAGATGGAGAAGAGGAGCAGATGGAACAGAGGGACAGATGAGGGTGAGGGGCAAATGGGGCAGATAGAGCAGATGGAGCAGAAGGGCCGATGGGGCCAAGGGGCAGATGAGGGTGAGGGGCAAATGGGGCAGATAGAGAAGATGGGGCAAAGGGGGCAGAGGGGCAGATGGAGCAGAGGGGCAGATGGGGCAAAGGGGCAGATGAGGGTGAGGGGCAAATGGGGCAGATAGAGCAGATGGAGCAGAAGGGCCGATGGGGCAAAGGGGCAGATGAGGGTGAGGGGCAAATGGGGCAGATAGAGAAGATGGGGCAAAGGGGGCAGATGGAGCAGAGGGGCAGATGGAGCAGAGGGGCAGATGGAGCAGAGGGGTAGATGGAGCAGATAGAGCAGAGGGCCGTATGGGGCAGATGGAGCAGAGGGGCAAATGGGGCAGATAGAGCAGATGGGGCAGATGGAGTAGATGGGGCAGATGGAGCATATACACCATATACACTACATGCACACACACACACACACACACACACACACACACACACACACACACACATACACACACACCTACCTCACACACACGCACACACACATATCTCACACACACACACACACACACACACACCTACCTCTGTCCTATACCAACTCCAAACAGGCACACACACACACACCTACCACACACACACACACACACCTACCTCACACACACACACACATACACACACACCTACCTCACACACACGCACACACACATACCTCACACACACACACACACACACACCTACCTCTGTCCTATACCAACTCCAAACAGGCACACACACACACACCTACCTCACACACACACACACACCTACCTCACACACACACACACACACCTACGTCACACACACACACACCTACCTCACACACACACACACCTACCTCACACACACACCTGCCTACCTCTGTCCTATACCAACTCCAAACAGGCACGCACACACACACACACACACACACACACACACACACACACACACACACACACACACACACACACACACCTACCTCACACACACACACACACCTACCTCACACACACACACACCTACCTCACACACCCACACACACACCTACCTCACACACACACACACACCTACCTCACACACACACACACACCTACCTACCTCTGTCCTATACCAACTCCAAACAGGCACACACACACACACACACACACACCTACCTCACACACACACACACCTACCTCACACACACACACACACCTACCTCACACACACACACACCTACCTCACACACCCACACACACACCTACCTCACACACACACACACACACACACCTACCTCACACACACACACCTACCTACCTCTGTCCTATACCAACTCCAAACAGGCACACACACACACACACACACACACACCTACCTCACACACACACACACACACACCTACCTCACACACACACACACACACACACCTATATCACACACACACACACACACACACACACACACACACACACACCTCACACACACACACACACACACAGAGACTTGCATCTCTTTTCAAGCACTATGTATTTCCTTCAGGAAATGCATGTCTAGTTATAGTGCTTGAAAAGCACTATATTGATATTCCTCTTATTATAGTGCTTGAAAAGCACTATATTGATATTCCTCTTATTCTTATTATTCTTATTATTATTCTTCTCCAAATTTCTGCGATTAATGCGGCCCGAACCGCTTAACGTACAGACTCCGTTCAAACTGCGTTTCGAAGGTCTCGGCTCTGTGTGGTGTGCTATCCGTTTTTGGAGTCGATTAGAGTTATAGATTTTAATAGAATTGAGTTTAAAAAAAAAAAAAGCCCTATTAAAATGAATGGTGGAATGTTCAGATTTCAAATCCTCACTCTAAGTTAGAGTGTGAGATGGCATAAAAAATGCTCAAAACTTTCTTGGATAAACTGCTGTAAAATCCTTACACCTTGACCTAGAAGCTCCATTTAAACTTTAAATGGGAGAGAAACTTGTCCTTTCTGGTACGCCGAGATATCTAATCATTTGATGAATTAGTTTTAGAGGTATGAGCATTTGTTTGGCACTAGACACAGAAAATTGCCCCATTGGCCCCCATATAAAAGTGTCAGAATCAGAATCAGCTTTGTTGAGATTTTTGTGTGTTTTTAACTTGTCATAAATCAGTCATTTTTGGGTCAAACCACACCAAAATATATCACAATCATCAGCAAGGGGTCCTCTCTCACACAATCTCTTCGGTGAAGCGATAAGTTAAATGGGTCCCGAACTACGACCGTTTGTTCGGAGGGTGCAAATCACACTAAAACAAGGGTTTTCCACTCAGAAGAAGCAGACAAAGTGGCAGTTATTATTTGAATGTCTCTCCCCCTCCCCCACACACGCACGCGCACACACATGGATCTCTCTCATACCCACTCCACACAGTCACACACATATACACCACACAGACACACACACATACATACATGCAGATGGGGCAGATGCAGCAGAGGGGCTGATGGGGTAGATGGAGCAGAGGGGCAGATGAGGGAGAGGGGCTGATGGGGCAGAGGGGTAGATGGGCCAGATGGAGCAGAGGGGTAGATGGAGCAGAGGGGCAGCTAGAGCAGAGGGGCAGATGGAACAGAGTGGCAGATGGAGCAGAGGGGCAGATGGAGAAGAGGAGCAGATGGAACAGAGGGACAGATGAGGGTGAGGGGCAAATGGGGCAGATAGAGCAGATGGAGCAGAAGGGCCGATGGGGCCAAGGGGCAGATGAGGGTGAGGGGCAAATGGGGCAGATAGAGAAGATGGGGCAAAGGGGGCAGAGGGGCAGATGGAGCAGAGGGGCAGATGGGGCAAAGGGGCAGATGAGGGTGAGGGGCAAATGGGGCAGATAGAGCAGATGGAGCAGAAGGGCCGATGGGGCAAAGGGGCAGATGAGGGTGAGGGGCAAATGGGGCAGATAGAGAAGATGGGGCAAAGGGGGCAGATGGAGCAGAGGGGCAGATGGAGCAGAGGGGCAGATGGAGCAGAGGGGTAGATGGAGCAGATAGAGCAGAGGGCCGTATGGGGCAGATGGAGCAGAGGGGCAAATGGGGCAGATAGAGCAGATGGGGCAGATGGAGTAGATGGGGCAGATGGAGCATATACACCATATACACTACATGCACACACACACACACACACACACACACACACACACACACACACATACACACACACCTACCTCACACACACGCACACACACATATCTCACACACACACACACACACACACACACCTACCTCTGTCCTATACCAACTCCAAACAGGCACACACACACACACCTACCACACACACACACACACACCTACCTCACACACACACACACATACACACACACCTACCTCACACACACGCACACACACATACCTCACACACACACACACACACACACCTACCTCTGTCCTATACCAACTCCAAACAGGCACACACACACACACCTACCTCACACACACACACACACCTACCTCACACACACACACACACACCTACGTCACACACACACACACCTACCTCACACACACACACACCTACCTCACACACACACCTGCCTACCTCTGTCCTATACCAACTCCAAACAGGCACGCACACACACACACACACACACACACACACACACACACACACACACACACACACACACACACACCTACCTCACACACACACACACACCTACCTCACACACACACACACCTACCTCACACACCCACACACACACCTACCTCACACACACACACACACCTACCTCACACACACACACACACCTACCTACCTCTGTCCTATACCAACTCCAAACAGGCACACACACACACACACACACACACCTACCTCACACACACACACACCTACCTCACACACACACACACACCTACCTCACACACACACACACCTACCTCACACACCCACACACACACCTACCTCACACACACACACACACACACACCTACCTCACACACACACACCTACCTACCTCTGTCCTATACCAACTCCAAACAGGCACACACACACACACACACACACACACCTACCTCACACACACACACACACACACCTACCTCACACACACACACACACACACACCTATATCACACACACACACACACACACACACACACACACACACACACACCTCACACACACACACACACACACAGAGACTTGCATCTCTTTTCAAGCACTATGTATTTCCTTCAGGAAATGCATGTCTAGTTCTTATTATTCTTATTATTATTCTTCTCCAAATTTCTGCGATTAATGCGGCCCGAACCGCTTAACGTACAGACTCCGTTCAAACTGCGTTTCGAAGGTCTCGGCTCTGTGTGGTGTGCTATCCGTTTTTGGAGTCGATTAGAGTTATAGATTTTAATAGAATTGAGTTTAAAAAAAAAAAAAGCCCTATTAAAATGAATGGTGGAATGTTCAGATTTCAAATCCTCACTCTAAGTTAGAGTGTGAGATGGCATAAAAAATGCTCAAAACTTTCTTGGATAAACTGCTGTAAAATCCTTACACCTTGACCTAGAAGCTCCATTTAAACTTTAAATGGGAGAGAAACTTGTCCTTTCTGGTACGCCGAGATATCTAATCATTTGATGAATTAGTTTTAGAGGTATGAGCATTTGTTTGGCACTAGACACAGAAAATTGCCCCATTGGCCCCCATATAAAAGTGTCAGAATCAGAATCAGCTTTGTTGAGATTTTTGTGTGTTTTTAACTTGTCATAAATCAGTCATTTTTGGGTCAAACCACACCAAAATATATCACAATCATCAGCAAGGGGTCCTCTCTCACACAATCTCTTCGGTGAAGCGATAAGTTAAATGGGTCCCGAACTACGACCGTTTGTTCGGAGGGTGCAAATCACACTAAAACAAGGGTTTTCCACTCAGAAGAAGCAGACAAAGTGGCAGTTATTATTTGAATGTCTCTCCCCCTCCCCCACACACGCACGCGCACACACATGGATCTCTCTCATACCCACTCCACACAGTCACACACATATACACCACACAGACACACACACATACATACATGCAGATGGGGCAGATGCAGCAGAGGGGCTGATGGGGTAGATGGAGCAGAGGGGCAGATGAGGGAGAGGGGCTGATGGGGCAGAGGGGTAGATGGGCCAGATGGAGCAGAGGGGTAGATGGAGCAGAGGGGCAGCTAGAGCAGAGGGGCAGATGGAACAGAGTGGCAGATGGAGCAGAGGGGCAGATGGAGAAGAGGAGCAGATGGAACAGAGGGACAGATGAGGGTGAGGGGCAAATGGGGCAGATAGAGCAGATGGAGCAGAAGGGCCGATGGGGCCAAGGGGCAGATGAGGGTGAGGGGCAAATGGGGCAGATAGAGAAGATGGGGCAAAGGGGGCAGAGGGGCAGATGGAGCAGAGGGGCAGATGGGGCAAAGGGGCAGATGAGGGTGAGGGGCAAATGGGGCAGATAGAGCAGATGGAGCAGAAGGGCCGATGGGGCAAAGGGGCAGATGAGGGTGAGGGGCAAATGGGGCAGATAGAGAAGATGGGGCAAAGGGGGCAGATGGAGCAGAGGGGCAGATGGAGCAGAGGGGCAGATGGAGCAGAGGGGTAGATGGAGCAGATAGAGCAGAGGGCCGTATGGGGCAGATGGAGCAGAGGGGCAAATGGGGCAGATAGAGCAGATGGGGCAGATGGAGTAGATGGGGCAGATGGAGCATATACACCATATACACTACATGCACACACACACACACACACACACACACACACACACACACACACATACACACACACCTACCTCACACACACGCACACACACATATCTCACACACACACACACACACACACACACCTACCTCTGTCCTATACCAACTCCAAACAGGCACACACACACACACCTACCACACACACACACACACACCTACCTCACACACACACACACATACACACACACCTACCTCACACACACGCACACACACATACCTCACACACACACACACACACACACCTACCTCTGTCCTATACCAACTCCAAACAGGCACACACACACACACCTACCTCACACACACACACACACCTACCTCACACACACACACACACACCTACGTCACACACACACACACCTACCTCACACACACACACACCTACCTCACACACACACCTGCCTACCTCTGTCCTATACCAACTCCAAACAGGCACGCACACACACACACACACACACACACACACACACACACACACACACACACACACACACACACACCTACCTCACACACACACACACACCTACCTCACACACACACACACCTACCTCACACACCCACACACACACCTACCTCACACACACACACACACCTACCTCACACACACACACACACCTACCTACCTCTGTCCTATACCAACTCCAAACAGGCACACACACACACACACACACACACCTACCTCACACACACACACACCTACCTCACACACACACACACACCTACCTCACACACACACACACCTACCTCACACACCCACACACACACCTACCTCACACACACACACACACACACACCTACCTCACACACACACACCTACCTACCTCTGTCCTATACCAACTCCAAACAGGCACACACACACACACACACACACACACCTACCTCACACACACACACACACACACCTACCTCACACACACACACACACACACACCTATATCACACACACACACACACACACACACACACACACACACACACCTCACACACACACACACACACACAGAGACTTGCATCTCTTTTCAAGCACTATGTATTTCCTTCAGGAAATGCATGTCTAGTTCTTCTTATTATTCTTCTTCTCCAAAATTTCTGCGATTAATGCGGCCCGAACCGCTTAACGTACAGACTCCGTTCGAACTGCGTTTCGAAGGTCTCGGCTCTGTGTGGTGTGCTATCCGTTTTTGGAGTCGATTAGAGTTATAGATTTTAATAGAATTGAGTTTAAAAATGAAAAATGGCCCTATTAAAATGAATGGTGGAATGTTCAGATTTCAAATCTTCACTCTAACTTAGAGTGTGAGATGGCATAAAAAATGATCAAAACTCTCATGGCTAAACTGCTCTAAAATCCTTACACCTTGACCTAGACGCTCCATTTAAATATTAAATGGGAGAGAAACTTGTCCTCTCTGGCACGCCGAGATATCTAATCATTTGATCAATTAGTTTTAGAGTTATGAGCATTTGTTTGGCACTAGACACAGAAAACTGCCCCATTGGCCCCCATATAAATGTATGAGAATCAGAACCAGCTTTGTTGAGATTTTTGTGTGTTTTTAACTTGTCATAAATCAGTCATTTTTGGGTCAAACCACACAAAAATATATCACAATCATCAGCAAGTGGTCCTGTCTCACACAATCTCTTCGGTGAAGCGATAGGTTAAATGGGTCCTGAACTACGACCGTTTGTTCGGAGGGTGCAAATCACACTAAAACAAGGTTTTTCCACTCAGAAGAAGCAGACAAAGTGGCAGTTATTATTTGAATGTCTCTCCCCCTTCCCCACACACGCACGCGCACACACCTGCATCTCTCTCATACCCACTCCACACAGACACACACATATACACCACACAGACACACACACATACATACATGCAGATGGGGCAGATGCAGCAGAGGGGCTGATGGGGTAGATGGAGCAGAGGGGCAGATGAGGGAGAGGGGCTGATGGGGCAGAGGGGTAGATGGAGCAGAGGGGCAGCTAGAGCAGAGGGGCAGATGGAACAGAGGGGCAGATGGAGCAGAGGGGCAGATGGAGAAGAGGAGCAGAGGGACAGATGAGGGTGAGGGGCAAATGGGGCAGATAGAGCAGATGGAGCAGAGGGGCAGATGGAGCAGAGGGGCAGATGGAGCAGAGAGGCAGATGAGGGTGAGGGGCAAATGGGGCAGATGGAGCAGAGGGTCAGATGGAGCAAAGGGGCAGATGGAGCAAAGGGGCAGATGGAGCAGAGGGGCAGATGGGGCAAAGGGGCAGATGGAGCAGAGGGGCAGATGGAACAGATTGGCTGATGGAGCAGAGGGGCAGATGGAACAGAGGGGCAGATGGGGCAAAAGGGCAGATGGAGCAGAGGAGCAGATGGAGCAGAGGGGAAAATGGAGCAGAGGGGCAGATGGGGCAGAGGAGCAGAGGGGCAGATGGGGCAGATGGAGAAGAGGGGCAGATGGGGCAGAGGGGCAGATGAGGGTGAGGGGCAAATGGGGCAGATAGAGCAGAGGGTCAGATGGGGCAAAGGGGCAGATGGAGCAGATGGGCAGATGGGGCAAAAGGGCAGATGGAGCAGAGGGGCAGAGGAGCAGATGGAACAGAGGGGCAAATGGAGCAGAGGGGCAGATGGGGCAGATATAGCAGAGGGGCAGATATAGCAGAGGGGCAGATATAGCAGAGAGGCAGATTGAGCAGACTCACACACACACACACACACACACACAGATGGAGCAGAGGGGGCAGATGGAGCAGAGGGGCAGATATAGCAGAGGGGGCAGATGGAGCAGAGGGGCAGATATAGCAGAGAGGCAGATTGAGCAGACTCACACACACACACACAGATGGAGCAGAGGGGGCAGATGTAGCAGAGGGGGCAGATGGAGCAGAGGGGCAGATATAGCAGAGGGGCAGATTGAGCAGACTCACACACACACACAGATAGATGGAGCAGATGTAGCAGAGGGGGCAGATGGAGCAGAGGGGCAGATATAGCAGAGGGGCAGATTGAGCAGACTCCACACACACACACACACACACACACACACCTACCTACCTCTGTCCTATACCAACTCCAAACAGGCACGCACGCACGCACACACACACACACACACACACACACACACACACACACACACACACACACACACACACAGATGGAGCAGAGGGGGCAGATGTAGCAGAGGGGGCAGATGGAGCAGAGGGGCAGATATAGCAGAGGGGCAGATTGAGCAGACTCACACACACACACACACACAGATAGATGGAGCAGATGTAGCAGAGGGGGCAGATGGAGCAGAGGGGCAGATATAGCAGAGGGGCAGATTGAGCAGACTCCACACACACACACACACACACACACACACACCTACCTACCTCTGTCCTATACCAACTCCAAACAGGCACGCACGCACGCACACACACACACACACACACACACACACACACACACACACACAGAGACTTGCATCTCTTTTCAAGCACTATGTATTTCCTTCAGGAAATGCATGTCTAGTTCTTCTTATTATAGTGCTTGAAAAGCACTATATTGATATTCCTCTTATTATAGTGCTTGAAAAGCACTATTTTGATATTCCTCATACTTCTTCTTATTATAGTGCTTGAAAAGCACTATATTGATATTCCTCATATTTATTCTTATTATTATTATTCTTCTCCAAAATTTCTGCGATTAATGCGGCCCGAACCGCTTAACGTACAGACTCCGTTCGAACTGCGTTTCGAAGGTCTCGGCTCTGTGTGGTGTGCTATCCGTTTTTGGAGTCGATTAGAGTTATAGATTTTAATAGAATTGAGTTTAAAAATGAAAAAATCCCTATTAAAATGAATGGTGGAATGTTCAGATTTCAAATCCTCACTCTAACTTAGAGTGTGAGATGGCATAAAAAATGCTCAAAACTTTCTTGGATAAACTGCTGTAAAATCCTTACACCTTGACCTAGAAGCTCAATTTAAACTTTAAATGGGAGAGAAACTTGTCCTTTCTGGTACGCCGAGATATCTAATCATTTGATGAATTAGTTTTAGAGGTATGAGCATTTGTTTGGCACTAGACACAGAAAATTGCCCCATTGGCCCCCATATAAAAGTGTCAGAATCAGAATCAGCTTTGTTGAGATTTTTGTGTGTTTTTAACTTGTCATAAATCTGTCATTTTTGGGTCAAATCACACCAAAATATATCACAATCATCAGCAAGGGGTCCTCTCTCACACAATCTCTTCGGTGAAGCGATAAGTTAAATGGGTCCCGAACTACGACCGTTTGTTCGGAGGGTGCAAATCACACTAAAACAAGGTTTTTCCACTCAGAAGAAGCAGACAAAGTGGCAGTTATTATTTGAATGTCTCTCCCCCTCCCCCACACACGCACGCGCACACACCTGCATCTCTCTCATACCCACTCCACACAGACACACACATACACACACACACATACATACATGCAGATGGGGCAGATGCAGCAGAGGGGCTGATGGGGTAGATGGAGCAGAGGGGCAGATGAGGGAGAGGGGCTGATGGGGCAGAGGGGTAGATGGGCCAGATGGAGCAGAGGGGTAGATGGAGCAGAGGGGCAGCTAGAGCAGAGGGGCAGATGGAACAGAGTGGCAGATGGAGCAGAGGGGCAGATGGAGCAGAGGGGCAGATGGAGCAGAGGGGCAGATGAGGGTGAGGGGCAAATGGGGCAGATTTAGCAGAGGGGCAGATGGAGCAGAGGGGCAGATGGAACAGAGTGGCAGATGGAGAAGAGGGGCAGATGGAGCAGAGGGGCAGATGGAGCAGAGGGGCAGATGGAGAAGAGGGGCACATGGAGAAGAGGGGCACATGAGGGTGAGGGGCAAATGGGGCAGATAGAGCAGATGGAGCAGAGGGGCAAATGGGGCAAAAGGGCAGATGGGGCAGATGGAGCAGAGGGGCAGATGGGGCATATGTAGCAGAGGGGCAGATGGAGCAGAGGGGTAGATGGAGCAGAGGGGCAGCTAGAGCAGAGGGGCAGATAGAGCAGAGGGGCAGAAGAGGGAGAGGGGCAGAAGAGGGAGAGGGGCAAATGGGGCAGATATAGCAGAGGGGCAGATGGGGCAGATGGAGCATCTCTCTCACACACACAGAGACTTGCATCTCTTTTCAAGCACTATGTATTTCCTTCAGGAAATGCATGTCTAGTTATTATTATTATTCTTCTCCAAAATTTCTGCGATTAATGCGGCCCGAACCGCTTAACGCACAGACTCCGTTCAAACTGCGTTTCGAAGGTCTCGGCTCTGTGTGGTGTGCTATCCGTTTTTGGAGTCGATTAGAGTTATAGATTTTAATAGAATTGAGTTTAAAAAAAAAAAAAGCCCTATTAAAATGAATGGTGGAATGTTCAGATTTCAAATCCTCACTCTAAGTTAGAGTGTGAAATGGCATAAAAAATGCTCAAAACTTTCTTGGATAAACTGCTGTAAAATCCTTACACCTTGACCTAGAAGCTCCATTTAAACTTTAAATGGGAGAGAAATTTGTCCTTTCTGGTACGCCGAGATATCTAATCATTTGATGAATTAGTTTTAGAGGTATGAGCATTTGTTTGGCACTAGACACAGAAAACTGCCCCATTGGCCCCCATATAAAAGTGTCAGAATCAGAATCAGCTTTGTTGAGATTTTTGTGTGTTTTTAACTTGTCATAAATCAGTCATTTTTGGGTCAAACCACACCAAAATATATCACAATCATCAGCAAGGGGTCCTCTCTCACACAATCTCTTCGCTGAAGCGATAAGTTAAATGGGTCCCGAACTACGACCGTTTGTTCGGAGGGTGCAAATCACACTAAAACAAGGTTTTTCCACTCAGAAGAAGCAGGCAAAGTGGCAGTTATTATTTGAATGTCTCTCCCCCTCCCCCACACACGCACGCGCACACACCTGCATCTCTCTCATACCCACTCCACACAGACACACACATATACACCACACAGACACACACACATACATACATGCAGATGGGGCAGATGCAGCAGAGGGGCTGATGGGGTAGATGGAGCAGAGGGGCAGATGAGGGAGAGGGGCTGATGGGGCAGAGGGGTAGATGGAGCAGAGGGGCAGCTAGAGCAGAGGGGCAGATGGAACAGAGTGGCAGATGGAGCAGAGGGGCAGATGGAGAAGAGGAGCAGAGGGACAGATGAGGGTGAGGGGCAAATGGGGTAGATAGAGCAGATGGGGCAAAGGGGGCAGATGGAGAAGAGGGGCAGATGGAGCAGAGGGGCAGATGGAGAAGAGGGGCAGATGGAGCAGAGGGGCAGATGGAGAAGAGGGGCAGATGGAGCAGAGGGGCAGATGAGGGTGAGGGGCAAATGGAGCAGATTGAGCAGATGGGCAGATGGGGCAAAGGGGCAGATGAGGGTGAGGGGCAAATCGGCCAGATAGAGCAGATGGAGCAGAGGGGCAGATGGGGCAAAGGGGGCAGATGGAGCAGAGGGGGCAGATGGGGCAGAGGGGCAGATGAGGGAGAGGGGCAGATGGGGCAAATGGGGCAGATAGAGCAGATGGGGCAGATGATGGCAGAGGGGCAGATGGAGCAGAGGGGCAGATGGGGCAGAGGGCCGTATGGGGCAGATGGAGCAGAGGGGCAAATGGGGCAGATAGAGCAGATGGGGCAGATGGAGCATATACACCATATACACTACATGCACACACACACACACACACACAGACTTGCATCTCTTTTCAAGCACTATGTATTTCCTTCAGGAAATGCATGTCTAGTTCTTATTATTCTTATTATTATTCTTCTCCAAATTTCTGCGATTAATGCGGCCCGAACCGCTTAACGTACAGACTCCGTTCAAACTGCGTTTCGAAGGTCTCGGCTCTGTGTGGTGTGCTATCCGTTTTTGGAGTCGATTAGAGTTATAGATTTTAATAGAATTGAGTTTAAAAAAAAAAAAAGCCCTATTAAAATGAATGGTGGAATGTTCAGATTTCAAATCCTCACTCTAAGTTAGAGTGTGAGATGGCATAAAAAATGCTCAAAACTTTCTTGGATAAACTGCTGTAAAATCCTTACACCTTGACCTAGAAGCTCCATTTAAACTTTAAATGGGAGAGAAACTTGTCCTTTCTGGTACGCCGAGATATCTAATCATTTGATGAATTAGTTTTAGAGGTATGAGCATTTGTTTGGCACTAGACACAGAAAATTGCCCCATTGGCCCCCATATAAAAGTGTCAGAATCAGAATCAGCTTTGTTGAGATTTTTGTGTGTTTTTAACTTGTCATAAATCAGTCATTTTTGGGTCAAACCACACCAAAATATATCACAATCATCAGCAAGGGGTCCTCTCTCACACAATCTCTTCGGTGAAGCGATAAGTTAAATGGGTCCCGAACTACGACCGTTTGTTCGGAGGGTGCAAATCACACTAAAACAAGGGTTTTCCACTCAGAAGAAGCAGACAAAGTGGCAGTTATTATTTGAATGTCTCTCCCCCTCCCCCACACACGCACGCGCACACACATGGATCTCTCTCATACCCACTCCACACAGTCACACACATATACACCACACAGACACACACACATACATACATGCAGATGGGGCAGATGCAGCAGAGGGGCTGATGGGGTAGATGGAGCAGAGGGGCAGATGAGGGAGAGGGGCTGATGGGGCAGAGGGGTAGATGGGCCAGATGGAGCAGAGGGGTAGATGGAGCAGAGGGGCAGCTAGAGCAGAGGGGCAGATGGAACAGAGTGGCAGATGGAGCAGAGGGGCAGATGGAGAAGAGGAGCAGATGGAACAGAGGGACAGATGAGGGTGAGGGGCAAATGGGGCAGATAGAGCAGATGGAGCAGAAGGGCCGATGGGGCCAAGGGGCAGATGAGGGTGAGGGGCAAATGGGGCAGATAGAGAAGATGGGGCAAAGGGGGCAGAGGGGCAGATGGAGCAGAGGGGCAGATGGGGCAAAGGGGCAGATGAGGGTGAGGGGCAAATGGGGCAGATAGAGCAGATGGAGCAGAAGGGCCGATGGGGCAAAGGGGCAGATGAGGGTGAGGGGCAAATGGGGCAGATAGAGAAGATGGGGCAAAGGGGGCAGATGGAGCAGAGGGGCAGATGGAGCAGAGGGGCAGATGGAGCAGAGGGGTAGATGGAGCAGATAGAGCAGAGGGCCGTATGGGGCAGATGGAGCAGAGGGGCAAATGGGGCAGATAGAGCAGATGGGGCAGATGGAGTAGATGGGGCAGATGGAGCATATACACCATATACACTACATGCACACACACACACACACACACACACACACACACACACACACACATACACACACACCTACCTCACACACACGCACACACACATATCTCACACACACACACACACACACACACACCTACCTCTGTCCTATACCAACTCCAAACAGGCACACACACACACACCTACCACACACACACACACACACCTACCTCACACACACACACACATACACACACACCTACCTCACACACACGCACACACACATACCTCACACACACACACACACACACACCTACCTCTGTCCTATACCAACTCCAAACAGGCACACACACACACACCTACCTCACACACACACACACACCTACCTCACACACACACACACACACCTACGTCACACACACACACACCTACCTCACACACACACACACCTACCTCACACACACACCTGCCTACCTCTGTCCTATACCAACTCCAAACAGGCACGCACACACACACACACACACACACACACACACACACACACACACACACACACACACACACACACCTACCTCACACACACACACACACCTACCTCACACACACACACACCTACCTCACACACCCACACACACACCTACCTCACACACACACACACACCTACCTCACACACACACACACACCTACCTACCTCTGTCCTATACCAACTCCAAACAGGCACACACACACACACACACACACACCTACCTCACACACACACACACCTACCTCACACACACACACACACCTACCTCACACACACACACACCTACCTCACACACCCACACACACACCTACCTCACACACACACACACACACACACCTACCTCACACACACACACCTACCTACCTCTGTCCTATACCAACTCCAAACAGGCACACACACACACACACACACACACACCTACCTCACACACACACACACACACACCTACCTCACACACACACACACACACACACCTATATCACACACACACACACACACACACACACACACACACACACACCTCACACACACACACACACACACAGAGACTTGCATCTCTTTTCAAGCACTATGTATTTCCTTCAGGAAATGCATGTCTAGTTCTTCTTATTATTCTTCTTCTCCAAAATTTCTGCGATTAATGCGGCCCGAACCGCTTAACGTACAGACTCCGTTCGAACTGCGTTTCGAAGGTCTCGGCTCTGTGTGGTGTGCTATCCGTTTTTGGAGTCGATTAGAGTTATAGATTTTAATAGAATTGAGTTTAAAAGTGAAAAATGGCCCTATTAAAATGAATGGTGGAATGTTCAGAAATTCAAATCTTAACAGCCAGTTAGAGTGTGAACTGGCTTGAAAAATGATCAAAACTTTCGTGGCTAAACTGCTGTAAAATCCTTACACCTTGACCTAGAAGCTCCATTTAAATTTTAAATGGGAGAGAAACTTGTCCTCTCTGGCACGCCGAGATATCTAATCATTTGATGAATTAGTTTTAGAGTTATGAGCATTTGTTTGGCACCAGACACAGAAAACTGCCCCATTGGCCCCCATGTAAATGTATGAGAATCAGAATCAGCTTTGTTGAGATTTTTGTGTGTGTTTAACTTGTCATAAATCAGTCATTTTAGGGTCAAACCACACCAAAATATATCAAAATCATCAGCAAGGGGTCCTCTCCCACACAATCTCTTCGGTGAAGCGATAAGTTAAATGGGTCCTGAACTACGACCGTTTGTTCAGAGGGTGCAAATCACTAAAACAAGGCTTTTTCACTCAGTGAGAGTCACAGTTATTATTTGAATGTCTCTCCCCCTCCCCCACACACACACGCGCACACACCTGCATCTCTCTCATAGCCACTCCACACAGTCAAACACACATACATACATCTCTCATACCCAGATGGCGCAGATGGGGTAGATGGAGTAGAGGGGGCAGATGGAGCAGAGGGGCAGATGGGGCAGATAGAGCAGAAGGGGCAGATGGGGCAGATAGAGCAGAGGGGCAGATGGAGCAGAGGGGCAAATGGGGCAGATAGAGCAGATGGGGCAGATCTCACACACACACACACACACACACACACACACACACACACACCTCACACACACAAAACACACACACACACCTACCTCACACACACACACACAAACACACACACACACCTACCTCACACACACACACACACACACACACAAACACACACATATACATACATGCAGATGGGGCAGAAGGAGCAGATGGAGCAGAGGGGCAGCTAGAGCAGAGGGGCAGATGGAGCAGAGGGGCAGCTAGAGCAGAGGGGCAGATGGAACAGAGTGGCAGATGGAGCAGAGGGGCAGATGAGGGTGAGGGGCAAATGGGGCAGATAGAGCAGATGGAGCAGAGGGGCAGATGGGTCAAAGGGGCAGATGGGGCAGAGGGGCAGATGGGGCAGATAGAGCAGATGGAGCAGAAGGGCCGATGGGGCAAAGGGGCAGATGAGGGTGAGGGGCAAATGGGGCAGATAGAGCAGATGGGGCAAAGGGGGCAGATGGAGCAGAGGGACAGATGGAGCAGAGGGGTAGATGGAGCAGATAGAACAGAGGGCCGTATGGGGCAGATGGAGCAGAGGGGCAAATGGGGCAGATAGAGCAGATGGAGTAGATGGGGCAGATGGAGCATATACACCATATACACTACATACACACACACACACACACACACACACACACACACACACACACACACACACACACACACACACACACAGAGACTTGCATCTCTTTTCAAGCACTATGTATTTCCTTCAGGAAATGCATGTCTAGTTATTCTTCTTCTCCAAAATTTCTGCGATTAATGCGGCCCGAACCGCTTAACGTACAGACTCCGTTCGAACTGCGTTTCGAAGGTCTCGGCTCTGTGTGGTGTGCTATCCGTTTTTGGAGTCGATTAGAGTTATAGATTTTAATAGAATTGAGTTTAAAAATGAAAAATGGCCCTATTAAAATGAATGGTGGAATGTTCAGATTTCAAATCTTCACTCTAACTTAGAGTGTGAGATGGCATAAAAAATGATCAAAACTCTCATGGCTAAACTGCTCTAAAATCCTTACACCTTGACCTAGACGCTCCATTTAAATATTAAATGGGAGAGAAACTTGTCCTCTCTGGCACGCCGAGATATCTAATCATTTGATCAATTAGTTTTAGAGTTATGAGCATTTGTTTGGCACTAGACACAGAAAACTGCCCCATTGGCCCCCATATAAATGTATGAGAATCAGAACCAGCTTTGTTGAGATTTTTGTGTGTTTTTAACTTGTCATAAATCAGTCATTTTTGGGTCAAACCACACAAAAATATATCACAATCATCAGCAAGTGGTCCTGTCTCACACAATCTCTTCGGTGAAGCGATAGGTTAAATGGGTCCTGAACTACGACCGTTTGTTCGGAGGGTGCAAATCACACTAAAACAAGGTTTTTCCACTCAGAAGAAGCAGACAAAGTGGCAGTTATTATTTGAATGTCTCTCCCCCTCCCCCACACACGCACGCGCACACACCTGCATCTCTCTCATACCCACTCCACACAGACACACACATATACACCACACAGACACACACACATACATACATGCAGATGGGGCAGATGCAGCAGAGGGGCTGATGGGGTAGATGGAGCAGAGGGGCAGATGAGGGAGAGGGGCTGATGGGGCAGAGGGGTAGATGGAGCAGAGGGGCAGCTAGAGCAGAGGGGCAGATGGAACAGAGGGGCAGATGGAGCAGAGGGGCAGATGGAGAAGAGGAGCAGAGGGACAGATGAGGGTGAGGGGCAAATGGGGCAGATAGAGCAGATGGAGCAGAGGGGCAGATGGAGCAGAGGGGCAGATGGAGCAGAGAGGCAGATGAGGGTGAGGGGCAAATGGGGCAGATGGAGCAGAGGGTCAGATGGAGCAAAGGGGCAGATGGAGCAAAGGGGCAGATGGAGCAGAGGGGCAGATGGGGCAAAGGGGCAGATGGAGCAGAGGGGCAGATGGAACAGATTGGCTGATGGAGCAGAGGGGCAGATGGAACAGAGGGGCAGATGGGGCAAAAGGGCAGATGGAGCAGAGGAGCAGATGGAGCAGAGGGGAAAATGGAGCAGAGGGGCAGATGGGGCAGAGGAGCAGAGGGGCAGATGGGGCAGATGGAGAAGAGGGGCAGATGGGGCAGAGGGGCAGATGAGGGTGAGGGGCAAATGGGGCAGATAGAGCAGAGGGTCAGATGGGGCAAAGGGGCAGATGGAGCAGATGGGCAGATGGGGCAAAAGGGCAGATGGAGCAGAGGGGCAGAGGAGCAGATGGAACAGAGGGGCAAATGGAGCAGAGGGGCAGATGGGGCAGATATAGCAGAGGGGCAGATATAGCAGAGGGGCAGATATAGCAGAGAGGCAGATTGAGCAGACTCACACACACACACACACACCTACCTCACACACACACACACACCTACCTACCTCTGTCCTATACCAACTCCAAACAGGCACACACACACACACACACACACACCTACCTCACACACACACACACCTACCTCACACACACACACACACCTACCTCACACACACACACACCTACCTCACACACCCACACACACACCTACCTCACACACACACACACACACACACCTACCTCACACACACACACCTACCTACCTCTGTCCTATACCAACTCCAAACAGGCACACACACACACACACACACACACACCTACCTCACACACACACACACACACACCTACCTCACACACACACACACACACACACCTATATCACACACACACACACACACACACACACACACACACACACACCTCACACACACACACACACACACAGAGACTTGCATCTCTTTTCAAGCACTATGTATTTCCTTCAGGAAATGCATGTCTAGTTCTTATTATTATTCTTCTCCAAATTTCTGCGATTAATGCGGCCCGAACCGCTTAACGTACAGACTCCGTTCAAACTGCGTTTCGAAGGTCTCGGCTCTGTGTGGTGTGCTATCCGTTTTTGGAGTCGATTAGAGTTATAGATTTTAATAGAATTGAGTTTAAAAAAAAAAAAAGCCCTATTAAAATGAATGGTGGAATGTTCAGATTTCAAATCCTCACTCTAAGTTAGAGTGTGAAATGGCATAAAAAATGCTCAAAACTTTCTTGGATAAACTGCTGTAAAATCCTTACACCTTGACCTAGAAGCTCCATTTAAACTTTAAATGGGAGAGAAACTTGTCCTTTCTGGTACGCCGAGATATCTAATCATTTGATGAATTAGTTTTAGAGGTATGAGCATTTGTTTGGCACTAGACACAGAAAATTGCCCCATTGGCCCCCATATAAAAGTGTCAGAATCAGAATCAGCTTTGTTGAGATTTTTGTGTGTTTTTAACTTGTCATAAATCAGTCATTTTTGGGTCAAACCACACCAAAATATATCACAATCATCAGCAAGGGGTCCTCTCACACACAATCTCTTCGGTGAAGCGATAAGTTAAATGGGTCCCGAACTACGACCGTTTGTTCGGAGGGTGCAAATCACACTAAAACAAGGTTTTTCCACTCAGAAGAAGCAGGCAAAGTGGCAGTTATTATTTGAATGTCTCTCCCCCTCCCCCACACACGCACGCGCACACACCTGCATCTCTCTCATACCCACTCCACACAGACACACACATATACACCACACAGACACACACACATACATACATGCAGATGGGGCAGAAGGAGCAGAGGGGCAGATGGAGCAGAGGGGCAGATGGGGTAGATGGAGCAGAGGGGCAGATGAGGGAGAGGGGCTGATGGGGCAGAGGGGCAGATGGGCCAGATGGAGCAGAGGGGTAGATGGAGCAGAGAGGCAGCTAGAGCAGAGGGGCAGATGGAACAGAGTGACAGATGGAGCAGAGGGGCAGATGGGGCAGATGGAGAAGAGGAGCAGATGGAGCAGAGGGACAGATGAGGGTGAGGGGCAAATGGGGCAGATAGAGCAGATGGAGCAGGGGGGCAGATGGGGCAAAGGGGCAGATGAGGGTGAGGGGCAAATGGGGCAGATAGAGCAGATGGAGCAGAAGGGCCGATGGGGCAAAGGGGCAGATGAGGGAGAGGGGCAAATGGGGTAGATAGAGCAGATGGGGCAAAGGGGGCAGAGGGGCAGATGGAGCAGAGGGGTAGATGGAGCAGATAGAGCAGAGGGCCGTATGGGGCAGATGGAGCAGAGGGGCAAATGGGGCAGATAGAGCAGATGGGGCAGATGGAGTAGATGGGGCAGATGGAGCATATACACCATATACACTACATGCACACACACACACACACACACACACACACACACACACACACACAGAGAGAGACTTGCATCTCTTTTCAAGCACTATGTATTTCCTTCAGGAAATGCATGTCTAGTTCTTCTTATTATTCTTCTTCTCCAAAATTTCTGCGATTAATGCGGCCCGAACCGCTTAACGTACAGACTCCGTTCGAACTGCGTTTCGAAGGTCTCGGCTCTGTGTGGTGTGCTATCCGTTTTTGGAGTCGATTAGAGTTATAGATTTTAATAGAATTGAGTTTAAAAATGAAAAATGGCCCTATTAAAATGAATGGTGGAATGTTCAGATTTCAAATCTTCACTCTAACTTAGAGTGTGAGATGGCATAAAAAATGATCAAAACTCTCATGGCTAAACTGCTCTAAAATCCTTACACCTTGACCTAGACGCTCCATTTAAATATTAAATGGGAGAGAAACTTGTCCTCTCTGGCACGCCGAGATATCTAATCATTTGATCAATTAGTTTTAGAGTTATGAGCATTTGTTTGGCACTAGACACAGAAAACTGCCCCATTGGCCCCCATATAAATGTATGAGAATCAGAACCAGCTTTGTTGAGATTTTTGTGTGTTTTTAACTTGTCATAAATCAGTCATTTTTGGGTCAAACCACACAAAAATATATCACAATCATCAGCAAGTGGTCCTGTCTCACACAATCTCTTCGGTGAAGCGATAGGTTAAATGGGTCCTGAACTACGACCGTTTGTTCGGAGGGTGCAAATCACACTAAAACAAGGTTTTTCCACTCAGAAGAAGCAGACAAAGTGGCAGTTATTATTTGAATGTCTCTCCCCCTCCCCCACACACGCACGCGCACACACCTGCATCTCTCTCATACCCACTCCACACAGACACACACATATACACCACACAGACACACACACATACATACATGCAGATGGGGCAGATGCAGCAGAGGGGCTGATGGGGTAGATGGAGCAGAGGGGCAGATGAGGGAGAGGGGCTGATGGGGCAGAGGGGTAGATGGAGCAGAGGGGCAGCTAGAGCAGAGGGGCAGATGGAACAGAGGGGCAGATGGAGCAGAGGGGCAGATGGAGAAGAGGAGCAGAGGGACAGATGAGGGTGAGGGGCAAATGGGGCAGATAGAGCAGATGGAGCAGAGGGGCAGATGGAGCAGAGGGGCAGATGGAGCAGAGAGGCAGATGAGGGTGAGGGGCAAATGGGGCAGATGGAGCAGAGGGTCAGATGGAGCAAAGGGGCAGATGGAGCAAAGGGGCAGATGGAGCAGAGGGGCAGATGGGGCAAAGGGGCAGATGGAGCAGAGGGGCAGATGGAACAGATTGGCTGATGGAGCAGAGGGGCAGATGGAACAGAGGGGCAGATGGGGCAAAAGGGCAGATGGAGCAGAGGAGCAGATGGAGCAGAGGGGAAAATGGAGCAGAGGGGCAGATGGGGCAGAGGAGCAGAGGGGCAGATGCTCCATCTGCCCCATTTGCCCCTCTCCCTTATCTGCCCCTCTGCTCTATCTGCCCCTCTGCTCTATCTGCCCCATCTGCCCCTTCTGCTCTATCTGCCCCATCTGCCCCTCTGCTCCATCAGCCCCTCTACTCCATCTGCCCCATCTGCATGTATGTATGTGTGTGTATGTGTGGTGTATATGTGTGTGACTGTGTGGAGTGGGTATGAGAGAGATGCAGGTGTGTGCGCGTGTGTGTGTGGGGGAGGGGGAGAGACATTCAAATAATAACTGTCACTCTCACTGAGTGAAAAAGCCTTGTTTTAGTGATTTGCACCCTCTGAACAAACAGTCGTAGTTCGGGACCCATTTAACCTATCGCTTCACCGAAGAGATTGTGTGAGACAGGACCCCTTGCTGATGATTGTGATATATTTTTGTGTGGTTTGACCCAAAAATGACTGATTTATGACAAGTTAAAAACACACAAAAATCTCAACAAAGCTGGTTCTGATTCTCATACATTTATATGGGGGCCAATGGAGCAGTTTTCTGTGTCTAGTGCCAAACAAATGCTCATAACTCTAAAACTAATTGATCAAATGATTAGATATCTCGGCGTGCCAGAAAGGACAAGTTTCTCTCCCATTTAAAATTTAAATGGAGCTTCTAGGTCAAGGTATAAGGATTTTACAGCAGTTTATCCAAGAAAGTTTTGAGCATTTTTTATGCCATCTCACACTCTAACATAGAGTGAAGATTTGAAATCTGAACATTCCACCATTCATTTTAATAGGGCCATTTTTCATTTTTAAACTCAATTCTATTAAAATCTATAACTCTAATCGACTCCAAAAACGGATAGCACACCACACAGAGCCGAGACCTTCGAAACGCAGTTCGAACGGAGTCTGTACGTTAAGCGGTTCGGGCCGCATTAATCGCAGAAATTTTGGAGAAGAAGAATAATAAGAAGAACTAGACATGCATTTCCTGAAGGAAATACATAGTGCTTGAAAAGAGATGCAAGTCTCTGTGTGTGTGTGTGTGTGTGTGTGTGTGTGTGTGTGTGTGTGTGTGTGTGTGTGTGTATGTAGTGTATATGGTGTATATGCTTCATCTGCCCCATCTACTCCATCTGCTCTATCTGCCCCATTTGCCCCTCTGCTCCATCTGCCCCATACGGCCCTCTGTTCTATCTGCTCCATCTACCCCTCTGCTCCATCTGCCCCTCTGCTCCATCTGCCCCTCTGCTCCATCTGCCCCCTTTGCCCCATCTGCTCTATCTGCCCCATTTGCCCCTCACCCTCATCTGCCCCTTTGCCCCATCGGCCCTTCTGCTCCATCTGCTCTATTTGCCCCTCTGCCCCATCTGCCCCTTTGCCCCATCTGCCCCATCTGCTCTATCTGCCCCATTTGCCCCTCACCCTCATCTGCCCCTTTGCTCCATCTGCTCTATCTGCCCCATCTGCCCCTCTGCCCCATCTGCCCCTTTGACCCATCTGCCCCTCTGCTCCATCTGCCCCATTTGCCCCTCACCCTCATCTGCCCCTCTGCTCCATCTGCCACTCTGTTCCATCTGCCCCTCTGCTCCATCTGCCCCTCTGCTCTAGCTGCCCCTCTGCTCTAGCTGCCCCTCTTCTCCATCTGCCCCTCTGCTCTATCTGCCCCATCTGCTCCTTCTGCCCCATCTGCATGTATGTATGTGTGTGTGTCTGTGTGGTGTATATGTGTGTGTTTGTGTGTGTGTGTGTGTGTGTGAGGTAGGTGTGTGTGTGTGTGTGTGTGTGTGAGGTAGGTGTGTGTGTGTGTTTGTGTGTGTGTGTGTGAGGTAGGTGTGTGTGTGTGTGTGTGTTTTGTGTGTGTGTGTGTGTGTGAGGTGTGTGTGTGTGTGTGTGTGTGTGAGATCTGCCCCATCTGCTCCATCTGCCCCATCTGTTCTATCTGCCCCATTTGCCCCTCTCCCTTATCTGCCCCTCTGCTCCATTTGCCCCTCTGCTCTATCTGCCCCTCTGCTCTATCTGCCCCATCTGCCCCTCTTCTCCATCTGCCCCTTCTGCTCCATCTGCCCCTTCTGCTCTATCTGCCCCTCTGCTCCATCTGCCCCCTCTACTCCATCTACCCCATATATTCCATCTGCCCCATCTGCTCTATCTGCCCCATCTGCCCCTCTGCTCCATCTGCCCCCTCTACTCTATCTACCCCATCTGCGCCATCTGGGTATGAGAGATGTATGTATGTGTGTGTGACTGTGTGGAGTGGCTATGAGAGAGATGCAGGTGTGTGCGCGTGTGTGTGTGGGGGAGGGGGAGAGACATTCAAATAATAACTGTGACTCTCACTGAGTGAAAAAGCCTTGTTTTAGTGATTTGCACCCTCCGAACAAACAGTCGTAGTTCGGGACCCATTTAACTTATCGCTTCACCGAAGAGATTGTGTGAGAGAGGACCCCTTGCTGATGATTTTGATATATTTTGGTGTGGTTTGACCCAAAAATGACTGATTTATGACAAGTTAAACACACACAAAAATCTCAACAAAGCTGATTCTGATTCTCATACATTTATATGGGGGCCAATGGGGCAGTTTTCTGTGTCTAGTGCCAAACAAATGCTCATAACTCTAAAACTAATTGATCAAATGATTAGATATCTCGGCGTGCCAGAGAGGACAAGTTTCTCTCCGATTTAAAATTTAAATGGAGCTTCTAGGTCAAGGTGTAAGGATTTTACAGCAGTTTAGCCACGAAAGTTTTGATCATTTTTTATGCCAGTTCACACTCTAACTGGCTGTTAAGATTTGAATTTCTGAACATTCCACCATTCATTTTAATAGGGATTTTTTCATTTTTAAACTCAATTCTATTAAAATCTATAACTCTAATCGACTCCAAAAACGGATAGCACACCACACAGAGCCGAGACCTTCGAAACGCAGTTCGAACGGAGTCTGTACGTTAAGCGGTTCGGGCCGCATTAATCGCAGAAATTTTGGAGAAGAATAATAATAAGAAGAACTAGACATGCATTTCCTGAAGGAAATACATAGTGCTTGAAAAGAGATGCAAGTCTCTGTGTGTGTGTGTGTGTGTGTGTGTGTGTGTGTGTGTGTGTGTGTGTGTGTGTATGTAGTGTATATGGTGTATATGCTCCATCTGCCCCATCTACTCCATCTGCTCTATCTGCCCCATTTGCCCCTCTGCTCCATCTGCCCCATACGGCCCTCTGTTCTATCTGCTCCATCTACCCCTCTGCTCCATCTGTCCCTCTGCTCCATCTGCCCCCTTTGCCCCATCTGCTCTATCTGCCCCATTTGCCCCTCACCCTCATCTGCCCCTTTGCCCCATCGGCCCTTCTGCTCCATCTGCTCTATCTGCCCCTCTGCCCCTTTGACCCATCTGCCCCTCTGCTCCATCTGCTCTATCTGCCCCATTTGCCCCTCACCCTCATCTGCCCCTCTGCTCCATCTGCCACTCTGTTCCATCTGCCCCTCTGCTCTAGCTGCCCCTCTGCTCCATCTGCCCCTCTGCTCTAGCTGCCCCTCTGCTCCATCTACCCCTCTGCTCCATCTGGCCCATCTGCCCCTCTGCTCCATCTGCCCCTCTGCTACATATGCCCCATTAGCCCCATCTGCCCCATCTGCATGTATGTATGTGTGTGTGTCTGTGTGGTGTATATGTGTGTGTTTGTGTGTGTGTGTGTGAGGTAGGTGTGTGTGTGTTTGTGTGTGTGTGTGTGTGTGTGTGTGTGTGTTGTGTGTGTGTGTGTGTGTGTGTGTGTGTGTGTGTGAGTTGTGTGTGTGTGTGTGTGTGTGTGTGAGATCTGCCCCATCTGCTCCATCTGCCCCATTTGCCCCTCTCCCTTATCTGCCCCTCTGCTCTATCTGCCCCTCTGCTCTATCTGCCCCATCTGCCCCTTCTGCTCTATCTGCCCCATCTGCCCCTCTGCTCCATCTGCCCCCTCTACTCCATCTACCCCATCTGCGCCATCTGGGTATGAGAGATGTATGTATGTGTGTGTGACTGTGGAGTGGCTATGAGAGAGATGCAGGTGTGTGCGCGTGTGTGTGTGGGGGAGGGGGAGAGACATTCAAATAATAACTGTGACTCTCACTGAGTGAAAAAGCCTTGTTTTAGTGATTTGCACCCTCCGAACAAACGGTCGTAGTTCGGGACCCATTTAACTTATCGCTTCACCGAAGAGATTGTGTGAGAGAGGACCCCTTGCTGATGATTTTGATATATTTTGGTGTGGTTTGACCCTAAAATGACTGATTTATGACAAGTTAAACACACACAAAAATCTCAACAAAGCTGATTCTGATTCTCATACATTTATATGGGGGCCAATGGGGCAGTTTTCTGTGTCTGGTGCCAAACAAATGCTCATAACTCTAAAAATAATTGATCAAATGATTAGATATCTCGGCGTGCCAGAGAGGACAAGTTTCTCTCCCATTTAAAATTTAAATGGAGCTTCTAGGTCAAGGTGTAAGGATTTTACAGCAGTTTAGCCACGAAAGTTTTGATCATTTTTTATGCCAGTTCACACTCTAACTGGCTGTTAAGATTTGAATTTCTGAACATTCCACCATTCATTTTAATAGGGATTTTTTCATTTTTAATCTCAATTCTATTAAAATCTATAACTCTAATCGACTCCAAAAACGGATAGCACACCACACAGAGCCGAGACCTTCGAAACGCAGTTCGAACGGAGTCTGTACGTTAAGCGGTTCGGGCCGCATTAATCGCAGAAATTTGGAGAAGAACAATAATAAGAAGAAGTATGAGGAATATCAATATAGTGCTTTTCAAGCACTATAACTAGACATGCATTTCCTGAAGGAAATACATAGTGCTTGAAAAGAGATGCAAGTCTCTGTTGTGTGTGTGTGTGTGTGTGTGTATGTAGTGTATATGGTGTATATGCTCCATCTGCCCCATCTACTCCATCTGCTCTATCTGCCCCATTTGCCCCTCTGCTCCATCTGCCCCATACGGCCCTCTGTTCTATCTGCTCCATCTACCCCTCTGCTCCATCTGCCGCCTTTGCCCCATCTGCTCTATCTGCCCCATTTGCCCCTCACCCTCATCTGCCCCTTTGCCCCATCGGCCCTTCTGCTCCATCTGCTCTATCTGGCCCATCTGCCCCTCTGCCCCATCTGCCCCTTTGACCCATCTGCCCCTCTGCTCCATCTGCTCTATCTGCCCCATTTGCCCCTCACCCTCATCTGCCCCCCTGCTCCATCTGCCACTCTGTTCCATCTGCCCCTCTGCCCTAGCTGCCCCTCTGCTCCATCTGCCCATCTGCTCCTTCTGCCCCATCTGCATGTATGTATGTGTGTGTGTCTGTGTGGTGTATATGTGTGTGTTTGTGTGTGTGTGTGTGTGTGTGTGTGTGTGAGGTAGGTGTGTGTGTGTTTGTGTGCGTGTGTGTGAGGTAGGTGTGTGTGTGTGTTTTGTGTGTGTGTGAGGTGTGTGTGTGTGTGTGTGAGATCTGCCCCATCTGCCCTATCTGCCCCATTTGCCCCTCTCCCTTATCTGCCCCTCTGCTCTATCTGCCCCATCTGCCCCTCTGCTCTATCTGCCCCATCTGCCCCTCTGCTCCATCTGCCCCCTCTACTCCATCTACCCCATCTGCGCCATCTGGGTATGAGAGATGTATGTATGTGTGTGTGACTGTGTGGAGTGGCTATGAGAGAGATGCATGTGTGTGCGCGTGTGTGTGTGGGGGAGGGGGAGAGACATTCAAATAATAACTGTGACTCTCACTGAGTGAAAAAGCCTTGTTTTAGTGATTTGCACCCTCCGAACAAACGGTCGTAGTTCGGGACCCATTTAACCTATCGCTTCAACGAAGAGATTGTGTGAGAGAGGACCCCTTGCTGATGATTGTGATATATTTTTGTGTGGTTTGACCCAAAAATGACTGATTTATGACAAGTTAAAAACACACAAAAATCTCAACAAAGCTGATTCTGATTCTCATACATTTATATGGGGGCCAATGGGGCAGTTTTCTGTGTCTGGTGCCAAACAAATGCTCATAACTCTAAAACTAATTCATCAAATGATTAGATATCTCGGCGTGCCAGAGAGGACAAGTTTCTCTCCCATTTAAAATTTAAATGGAGCTTCTAGGTCAAGGTGTAAGGATTTTACAGCAGTTTAGCCACGAAAGTTTTGATCATTTTTTATGCCAGTTCACACTCTAACTGGCTGTTAAGATTTGAATGTCTGAACATTCCACCATTCATTTTAATAGGGCCATTTTTCACTTTTAAACTCAATTCTATTAAAATCTATAACTCTAATCGACTCCAAAAACGGATAGCACACCACACAGAGCCGAGACCTTCGAAACGCAGTTCGAACGGAGTCTGTACGTTAAGCGGTTCGGGCCGCATTAATTGCAGAAATTTTGGAGAAGAATAATAACTAGACATGCATTTCCTGAAGGAAATACATAGTGCTTGAAAAGAGATGCAAGTCTCTGTCTGTGTGTGTGTGTGTGTGTGTGTGTGTGTGTGTGTGTGTGTGTGTGTGTGTGTGTGTGCATGTAGTGTATATGGTGTATATGCTCCATCTGCCCCATCTACTCCATCTGCCCCATATACTCCATCTGCCCAATCTGCTCTATCTGCCCCATTTGCCCCTCTCCCTCATCTGCCCCTCTGCCCCATCTGCCCCCTCTGCCCCTCTGCTCCATCTGCCCCCTTTGCCCCATCTGCCCCATCTGCTCTATCTGCCCCATTTGCCCCTCTCCCTTATCTGCCCCTCTGCTCCATCTGCCCCTCTGCTCTATCTGCCCCTCTGCTCTATCTGCCCCATCTGCCCCTTCTGCTCTATCTGCCCCATCTGCCCCTCTGCTCCATCTGCCCCCTCTACTCCATCTACCCCATCTGCGCCATCTGGGTATGAGAGATGTATGTATGTGTGTGTGACTGTGTGGAGTGGCTATGAGAGAGATGCAGGTGTGTGCGCGTGTGTGTGTGGGGGAGGGGGAGAGACATTCAAATAATAACTGTCACTCTCACTGAGTGAAAAAGCCTTGTTTTAGTGATTTGCACCCTCTGAACAAACAGTCGTAGTTCGGGACCCATTTAACCTATCGCTTCACCGAAGAGATTGTGTGAGACAGGACCCCTTGCTGATGATTGTGATATATTTTTGTGTGGTTTGACCCAAAAATGACTGATTTATGACAAGTTAAAAACACACAAAAATCTCAACAAAGCTGGTTCTGATTCTCATACATTTATATGGGGGCCAATGGAGCAGTTTTCTGTGTCTAGTGCCAAACAAATGCTCATAACTCTAAAACTAATTGATCAAATGATTAGATATCTCGGCGTGCCAGAAAGGACAAGTTTCTCTCCCATTTAAAATTTAAATGGAGCTTCTAGGTCAAGGTATAAGGATTTTACAGCAGTTTATCCAAGAAAGTTTTGAGCATTTTTTATGCCATCTCACACTCTAACATAGAGTGAAGATTTGAAATCTGAACATTCCACCATTCATTTTAATAGGGCCATTTTTCATTTTTAAACTCAATTCTATTAAAATCTATAACTCTAATCGACTCCAAAAACGGATAGCACACCACACAGAGCCGAGACCTTCGAAACGCAGTTCGAACGGAGTCTGTACGTTAAGCGGTTCGGGCCGCATTAATCGCAGAAATTTTGGAGAAGAAGAATAATAAGAAGAAGAATAACTAGACATGCATTTCCTGAAGGAAATACATAGTGCTTGAAAAGAGATGCAAGTCTCTGTGTGTGTGTGTGTGTGTGTGTGTGTGTGTGTGTGTGTGTGTGTGTGTGTGTATGTAGTGTATATGGTGTATATGCTCCATCTGCCCCATCTACTCCATCTGCTCTATCTGCCCCATTTGCCCCTCTGCTCCATCTGCCCCATACGGCCCTCTGTTCTATCTGCTCCATCTACCCCTCTGCTCCATCTGTCCCTCTGCTCCATCTGCCCCCTTTGCCCCATCTGCTCTATCTGCCCCATTTGCCCCTCACCCTCATCTGCCCCTTTGCCCCATCGGCCCTTCTGCTCCATCTGCTCTATCTGCCCCTCTGCCCCTTTGACCCATCTGCCCCTCTGCTCCATCTGCTCTATCTGCCCCATTTGCCCCTCACCCTCATCTGCCCCTCTGCTCCATCTGCCACTCTGTTCCATCTGCCCCTCTGCTCTAGCTGCCCCTCTGCTCCATCTGCCCCTCTGCTCTAGCTGCCCCTCTGCTCCATCTACCCCTCTGCTCCATCTGGCCCATCTGCCCCTCTGCTCCATCTGCCCCTCTGCTACATATGCCCCATTAGCCCCATCTGCCCCATCTGCATGTATGTATGTGTGTGTGTCTGTGTGGTGTATATGTGTGTGTTTGTGTGTGTGTGTGTGAGGTAGGTGTGTGTGTGTTTGTGTGTGTGTGTGTGTGTGTGTGTGTGTGTTGTGTGTGTGTGTGTGTGTGTGTGTGTGTGTGTGAGTTGTGTGTGTGTGTGTGTGTGTGTGTGAGATCTGCCCCATCTGCTCCATCTGCCCCATTTGCCCCTCTCCCTTATCTGCCCCTCTGCTCTATCTGCCCCTCTGCTCTATCTGCCCCATCTGCCCCTTCTGCTCTATCTGCCCCATCTGCCCCTCTGCTCCATCTGCCCCCTCTACTCCATCTACCCCATCTGCGCCATCTGGGTATGAGAGATGTATGTATGTGTGTGTGACTGTGGAGTGGCTATGAGAGAGATGCAGGTGTGTGCGCGTGTGTGTGTGGGGGAGGGGGAGAGACATTCAAATAATAACTGTGACTCTCACTGAGTGAAAAAGCCTTGTTTTAGTGATTTGCACCCTCCGAACAAACGGTCGTAGTTCGGGACCCATTTAACTTATCGCTTCACCGAAGAGATTGTGTGAGAGAGGACCCCTTGCTGATGATTTTGATATATTTTGGTGTGGTTTGACCCTAAAATGACTGATTTATGACAAGTTAAACACACACAAAAATCTCAACAAAGCTGATTCTGATTCTCATACATTTATATGGGGGCCAATGGGGCAGTTTTCTGTGTCTGGTGCCAAACAAATGCTCATAACTCTAAAAATAATTGATCAAATGATTAGATATCTCGGCGTGCCAGAGAGGACAAGTTTCTCTCCCATTTAAAATTTAAATGGAGCTTCTAGGTCAAGGTGTAAGGATTTTACAGCAGTTTAGCCACGAAAGTTTTGATCATTTTTTATGCCAGTTCACACTCTAACTGGCTGTTAAGATTTGAATTTCTGAACATTCCACCATTCATTTTAATAGGGATTTTTTCATTTTTAATCTCAATTCTATTAAAATCTATAACTCTAATCGACTCCAAAAACGGATAGCACACCACACAGAGCCGAGACCTTCGAAACGCAGTTCGAACGGAGTCTGTACGTTAAGCGGTTCGGGCCGCATTAATCGCAGAAATTTGGAGAAGAACAATAATAAGAAGAAGTATGAGGAATATCAATATAGTGCTTTTCAAGCACTATAACTAGACATGCATTTCCTGAAGGAAATACATAGTGCTTGAAAAGAGATGCAAGTCTCTGTTGTGTGTGTGTGTGTGTGTGTGTGTGTGTGTGTGTGTGTGTGTGTGTGTGTGTGTGTATGTAGTGTATATGGTGTATATGCTCCATCTGCCCCATCTACTCCATCTGCTCTATCTGCCCCATTTGCCCCTCTGCTCCATCTGCCCCATACGGCCCTCTGTTCTATCTGCTCCATCTACCCCTCTGCTCCATCTGCCCCCTTTCCCCCATCTGCTCTATCTGCCCCATTTGCCCCTCACCCTCATCTGCCCCTTTGCCCCATCGGCCCTTCTGCTCCATCTGCTCTATCTGCCCCATCTGCCCCTCTGCCCCATCTGCCCCTTTGACCCATCTGCCCCTCTGCTCCATCTGCTCTATCTGCCCCATTTGCCCCTCACCCTCATCTGCCCCTCTGCTCCATCTGCCACTCTGTTCCATCTGCCCCTCTGCTCTAGCTGCCCCTCTGCTCCATCTGCCCCTCTGCTCTAGCTGCCCCTCTGCTCCATCTGCTCCTTCTGCCCCATCTGCATGTATGTATATGTGTGTGTTTGTGTGTGTGTGTGTGTGTGTGTGTGAGGTAGGTGTGTGTGTGTGTTTGTGTGTGTGTGTGTGAGGTAGGTGTGTGTGTGTGTTTTGTGTGTGTGAGGTGTGTGTGTGTGTGTGTGTGTGTGTGTGTGTGTGTGTGTGAGATCTGCCCCATCTGCTCTATCTGCCCCATTTGCCCCTCTGCTCCATCTGCCCCTCTGCTCTATCTGCCCCATCTGCCCCTTCTGCTCTATCTGCCCCATCTGCCCCTCTGCTCCATCTGCCCCCTCTACTCCATCTACCCCATCTGCGCCATCTGGGTATGAGAGATGTATGTATGTGTGTTTGACTGTGTGGAGTGGCTATGAGAGAGATGCAGGTGTGTGCGCGTGTGTGTGTGGGGGAGGGGGAGAGACATTCAAATAATAACTGTGACTCTCACTGAGTGAAAAAGCCTTGTTTTAGTGATTTGCACCCTCTGAACAAACGGTCGTAGTTCAGGACCCATTTAACTTATCGCTTCACCGAAGAGATTGTGTGGGAGAGGACCCCTTGCTGATGATTTTGATATATTTTGGTGTGGTTTGACCCTAAAATGACTGATTTATGACAAGTTAAACACACACAAAAATCTCAACAAAGCTGATTCTGATTCTCATACATTTACATGGGGGCCAATGGGGCAGTTTTCTGTGTCTGGTGCCAAACAAATGCTCATAACTCTAAAACTAATTCATCAAATGATTAGATATCTCGGCGTGCCAGAGAGGACAAGTTTCTCTCCCATTTAAAATTTAAATGGAGCTTCTAGGTCAAGGTGTAAGGATTTTACAGCAGTTTAGCCACGAAAGTTTTGATCATTTTTCAAGCCAGTTCACACTCTAACTGGCTGTTAAGATTTGAATTTCTGAACATTCCACCATTCATTTTAATAGGGCCATTTTTCACTTTTAAACTCAATTCTATTAAAATCTATAACTCTAATCGACTCCAAAAACGGATAGCACACCACACAGAGCCGAGACCTTCGAAACGCAGTTCGAACGGAGTCTGTACGTTAAGCGGTTCGGGCCGCATTAATTGCAGAAATTTTGGAGAAGAATAAGAATAATAAGAACTAGACATGCATTTCCTGAAGGAAATACATAGTGCTTGAAAAGAGATGCAAGTCTCTGTTGTGTGTGTGTGTGTGTGTGTGTGTGTGTGTGTGTGTGTGTGTGTGTGTGTGTGTATGTAGTGTATATGGTGTATATGCTCCATCTGCCCCATCTACTCCATCTGCTCTATCTGCCCCATTTGCCCCTCTGCTCCATCTGCCCCATACGGCCCTCTGTTCTATCTGCTCCATCTACCCCTCTGCTCCATCTGCCCCCTTTCCCCCATCTGCTCTATCTGCCCCATTTGCCCCTCACCCTCATCTGCCCCTTTGCCCCATCGGCCCTTCTGCTCCATCTGCTCTATCTGCCCCATCTGCCCCTCTGCCCCATCTGCCCCTTTGACCCATCTGCCCCTCTGCTCCATCTGCTCTATCTGCCCCATTTGCCCCTCACCCTCATCTGCCCCTCTGCTCCATCTGCCACTCTGTTCCATCTGCCCCTCTGCTCTAGCTGCCCCTCTGCTCCATCTGCCCCTCTGCTCTAGCTGCCCCTCTGCTCCATCTGCTCCTTCTGCCCCATCTGCATGTATGTATATGTGTGTGTTTGTGTGTGTGTGTGTGTGTGTGTGTGAGGTAGGTGTGTGTGTGTGTTTGTGTGTGTGTGTGTGAGGTAGGTGTGTGTGTGTGTTTTGTGTGTGTGAGGTGTGTGTGTGTGTGTGTGTGTGTGTGTGTGTGTGTGTGTGAGATCTGCCCCATCTGCTCTATCTGCCCCATTTGCCCCTCTGCTCCATCTGCCCCTCTGCTCTATCTGCCCCATCTGCCCCTTCTGCTCTATCTGCCCCATCTGCCCCTCTGCTCCATCTGCCCCCTCTACTCCATCTACCCCATCTGCGCCATCTGGGTATGAGAGATGTATGTATGTGTGTTTGACTGTGTGGAGTGGCTATGAGAGAGATGCAGGTGTGTGCGCGTGTGTGTGTGGGGGAGGGGGAGAGACATTCAAATAATAACTGTGACTCTCACTGAGTGAAAAAGCCTTGTTTTAGTGATTTGCACCCTCTGAACAAACGGTCGTAGTTCAGGACCCATTTAACTTATCGCTTCACCGAAGAGATTGTGTGGGAGAGGACCCCTTGCTGATGATTTTGATATATTTTGGTGTGGTTTGACCCTAAAATGACTGATTTATGACAAGTTAAACACACACAAAAATCTCAACAAAGCTGATTCTGATTCTCATACATTTACATGGGGGCCAATGGGGCAGTTTTCTGTGTCTGGTGCCAAACAAATGCTCATAACTCTAAAACTAATTCATCAAATGATTAGATATCTCGGCGTGCCAGAGAGGACAAGTTTCTCTCCCATTTAAAATTTAAATGGAGCTTCTAGGTCAAGGTGTAAGGATTTTACAGCAGTTTAGCCACGAAAGTTTTGATCATTTTTCAAGCCAGTTCACACTCTAACTGGCTGTTAAGATTTGAATTTCTGAACATTCCACCATTCATTTTAATAGGGCCATTTTTCACTTTTAAACTCAATTCTATTAAAATCTATAACTCTAATCGACTCCAAAAACGGATAGCACACCACACAGAGCCGAGACCTTCGAAACGCAGTTCGAACGGAGTCTGTACGTTAAGCGGTTCGGGCCGCATTAATTGCAGAAATTTTGGAGAAGAATAAGAATAATAAGAATAAGAGGAATATCAATATAGTGCTTTTCAAGCACTATAATAAGAGGAATATCAATATAGTGCTTTTCAAGCACTATAATAAGAAGAAGTATGAGGAATATCAAAATAGTGCTTTTCAAGCACTATAATAATAAGAAGAAGTATGAGGAATATCAATATAGTGCTTTTCAAGCACTATAATAATAAGAAGAAGTATGAGGAATATCAATATAGTGCTTTTCAAGCACTATAATAATAAGAAGAAGTATGAGGAATATCAATATAGTGCTTTTCAAGCACTATAATAAGAAGAAGTATGAGGAATATCAATATAGTGCTTTTCAAGCACTATAATAAGAAGAATAATAAGAAGAAGTATGAGGAATATCAATATAGTGCTTTTCAAGCACTATAATTAAACATCGGAGTATTTTTTGTACATTTAATCCTCTGCTAAATCACCTGAGCTTTACAGCACAGTTAGTCACAAGCACACAAAGTTAACTTTAGTTAGAGAAACAAAACCAACCCGGATAATAACGTGTACACATCGAGTAAAGGCGATAACCCAGCAGCAGACTAATGCGTGATTTCGTTGATTTCGCGCATGCGCCGTTTGGGGGGTACAGGGGGAACTGAATTGACCGTAACACCGGAATTGTATGCAACACCGGCTCGACCGATACATCGCTACACTCATCTGCACTGCTGGTGTCGATAGACGCTGTAAATGTGTTGTTAATGTGAAATAAGAGCTTCTTTATTTGGGAATGCGGACAAATCTATGAGCATGTCGGACAACACGGTAATGGGACCCGCTTTACCACCAAAGCTGCAAAAGAACAAAAGTGATGAATCGGATGAAGACGACACAAGTATGCTGGAGGTTTCATGTTAGCTAAATGGCTAACGAGCTATCTGTCTAATTTGATGGGTTTGTTTATTATTTTAGTGTATCTAAATTGACTTGCCTTTTGCATTTTGATAGCCATTAGTTAGTCAACTGGGGTAACTGACAGACCAAATGTGAAAATACCCTTTTCGTATTCTTGCTGGGTTAGCAAGGCAATTTAGATAGCGATTGCTAATTATGCCAAGTGAATGAACACAAAAACAATACGTTGTGGTTTATACGTTTATTTTATTTGCTTTGCAGTTATAGGTCCAGCGTTGCCTCCACTTTATAAACGGTCCGAGTCTCCTAGTTCTTCGGAGGACAGTGATCAAGAGGTCGTGTTTAAAAGAGCCAAGTACTCTGGATCGGATAACGGTCTACCGTCAAAGTACGGCTTAATACACACAACAGATCAGTTTCTCTTCTGTTGTTTGACATGTTGTCTGTTTCTAGTAATACATGTTTTGTTGTTATGCTGAAATGCAGCAAGTCTTGCAGGCGTGAAGAAGCGCCTGGGACGCCCGATGCAGTGGGTGAGGATGATGATGATGGTTTCTTTGGTCCAGTACTTCCTCCGGGATATAGAAAACAAGATAGTTCGCCAGAAACGTGAGCGCAAACATGACTGAAATGCCGATTAAATGTTAAGCAGCAAGGCTGTAATTCTAGTGCTGCTGTCTTTTAACTACGATTTTTAAAGCATCCAATTTTGTTCATGTCATTCATGTGATATTTAGCAGGTTTACACCCAAACCTTTTTTTCATCACATTCAGGCAACCTGAGATAGGACCTGCACTGCCTCCAGGCTTTAAAAAACAGGATCATGATGAGGAAGAGGAGAAGGAGGAGGAAGACATGGGGGTCATAGGGCCAGCGCTTCCGCCGGGCTACAAAGCAGACACTTCCAGCAGTGAAGGTGAGGATGAGGATGTGATTGGGCCCATGCCAGCAAAAGAAGCATTGCAGTGCTCTGTGACACTGGACTTTGAAAGAAGGGCACAGAGGATGAAGGACAAACTCATGGGAATAGATGTGAGTGCTCTTTCATTATCTCTCACCCAGTGGTTCTGTTTTTAAGTAAGGAAATGTCATTCTGTTTGTTAAACGACTAAGAACACTCTGGACCTTTTCATCATAGTTGCACCAAGAAAGCTCGCTATGCACACACACATTGTAACAAATGGCAGTTCTTCAGCAAAACATTAAAATGTCGAATTTTTCAAAGTGGAAAATTTAAGTAATTTAAGTAACGTTAGCGTAGTCTCTCTTACATCTTCTGTCCTCTTCCTTTGCTGATTGTATGTATGTGTATGTATGTGTATGTGTGTGTGTGTGTGTGTGTGTGTGTGTGTGTGTGTGTGTGTGTGTGTGTGTGTGTTGGGGGCTTCAGGAGGCCCCTGAGCAGCTGCAGAGAGAGAGCTGGATGACGGAGCTGCCCCCTGAGCTGCAGCACGTCGGTCTCGCCCCGCGCACCTTCAAGAAGAGGGCGGGCCCCGAGGACAAGGACCGCTCCATCTGGACGGACACGCCCGCGGACCGCGAACGCAAGGCCCAGGTGCGGCTGCCACACTGTTCAGAATGGTGCTACGTGTCCGGCACAGGAACGGTGGTGAAGAACTGGGACCAGCTCCAGTCCTGGATAAAATCTAATCTGTTAAACTGTTCAGTGCAGCTTACATCCTGCTGGAGTTGGATCGCTTTTGTTTTATACATTAGAGCCACACTGAATTTTAGCACAAAATATAATAGATATATTACTCAATAATATAATATATAGCTAATATGTACTATATATTACTATGTATTCTCATGGCATAATATATTGCTAAAGTATCCCGAGTGCTCCTGGGTGCTTTGTTTTATGCAATGTCTTTCTCTGATTTTGTCAGGAGAGACAAGAGGCTAAGGAGAAGGGCGAGCCAGCAAAAGCCGACGGCCCTCGTCTTTCCCGGAAAGAGCTAGAAATGGCTGAAAAGGTGTCAAAGTACAACGTAGGTTTCTTTTCTCATTTCACAAGACTCACATCTGGCATCAGGCTAACACCACACTGCCAATTCATTTACATTTTGGGCATTTAGCAGATGCTCTTATGCAGAGCGACTTACAAAGTGCTTTGCGTTTGTTTACAGAATGTATCCTAGATAGTAGTATAGATAGGTCAGAATTCAAAATACCCTTGAGCCAGACTACTACTAAACTACAGGAATCAATGCTGTTGCCTAGTATTTCAAATAAACAGGCTCACTTAAACAGGAATTAAAACTTATACCAAGAAGCCCAAATAAACATAGACAGATAAAAAGTTTAAGATCATTCCACCATTCCACGGCTGATTCTCTCTGACAGGAATCAAAGAGAGGCGAGTCTCTCATGAACATGCACGCTAAGAAAATGAAGAGGAAAGCTGAGGAAGACTCTTCTAAACCCGTGGAGAGAAGGCCCTTCGACAGGGACGCTGACCTGCAGGTCAACAGATTTGATGAGGCCCAGAAGAAAGCCCTGCTGAAGAAGTCTCAAGAGCTGAACACGCGGTTCTCGCATAGCAAGGATCGAATGTTTCTCTGAGAGCTCGCCACTAAAGGCATGCTGCAGAGATGGTTTGAAACAGCAGTCAAATAGTGCTAACCAGTGTGGCTGACAAAGAGTGAAATTAGCATTAGCTTTAATTCACTTTAATAATATTGAACGTTCTTTTGATTTTTCTGCTCCTGTTAAGACATAGCAAATTATTTTGTTCTTGAGGTGCAAATAGAACACTGGTTCAATTCGTTGTTTATTTTGTTTGGTTTCTTCAAGTTGGAACTTCCTTAAAAAGAAACCAGTTAGTTTGCTGAACCTATATGCTATGTGAGCTGTAAATTGTGTTTCTAAATAGCCATGATGTGAATATCCATTTCGGTTTACAGTTTTCTCCAATATCAATCAGTGCAGATTTCCTAAATATTGATTGCTGCACAGGTGCAGAACGTTACAGATGATCAGATATTCCAGTAACATTTACTTTCAGTTGTACAGGAATATTTACTGTGTTGTTTGGAAATGTAGGGTGATTTGTAATGTTTTTAGTATATACATATTCTAAATATTTTAAATTCATATCAGTGTGCAGTTGTTTTTCATATTGTGAACCATGGACTTGAAATAAACTGTAAAGGTTCATGGAGGCTTTGTCTCATAGTTTTTCCTTGAAGCCTGAGGAAAACCTTACCTATTCATGCTACAAAAAGTCGCCTTATAACGCAATTCTTAGTACATTAGATTCTACCTGCTCAAAAGCGATCAGAGAAAGTCTACAGAGGATCTACGAAATCTCACAGAATGAAGACTGGAAAAACCAGCCACCAGAGGCGTCGTGCACTTGGTCTTTATGTCTTCACGAGGCCACCATCCATGTATGTCGTCGCTCGGCGACACAATAGCCTCAGTCGAAACGGAAAAAATTACGCAGTTTTGAGAGCGACACTCATGAAATTATAATATCTAAACGCTTGCAACGAAGACATAAAGATGTCAGATAGAGGAGAAGTGGATTTAACAAGAGCCAAACAGAACACTGGCGTCTGGTTGGTAAAAGTGAGTGCCAACGGAGTTGCTTGCACTGCTAGCAAACGTAGCTTAAGCTAATTCCTAGTAATGTAATGGTAGCTATGTTAGCTTGCTAACCCATAAATGTTTACCGTAACATAATTCGAGCTCTTTTACACCACAGGTCTTATTAATGTGATGTGTAAATGTTTAACCTAATATTTAATAGTGAACGGCCAGTTCCTCTGTAGAAGTGGTTGTTATCTTGCTTATTAGATAGTTAGGGTATGTATTCTTATTTGGTAGCTAGGATATGTTATTATTAGATAGCTAGGATATTATTCTTATTAGATAGTTAGGATATATATTATTATTATTAGATAGCTATGATATATATTATTAGATAGTTAGGATGTGTTATTATTAGATAATTAGTATATTGTATTATTAGATAGCTAGGATGTGTTATTATTAGATAGTTAGGATATGTATTAAATAATTAGGATGTGCATTATTATTAGATAGCTAGAATATGCATTATTATAATTATAATAATTATTATTAGATAGCTAGGGTATGCATTATTATTAGATACATAGGATATGTATTATTATTAGATAGTTAGGATAGCTAGCTCGCAAAAGCTGAAGATGCCAATGCATAAGTCCATTTAAATAAAACTAATGCTTACGCTGTGGATATAGAGTTCACATGTTCAATGTCTAACAGGTGCCAAAATATTTGTCTCAACAATGGGCCAAGGCAGGCGGAAGGGGAGAAGTTGGAAAACTCCGAATTGGCAAGTATGTCAAAAATAATGTAGCAAAACAACCTCTCGGGGATAAAAAAAAATAATAATAATGGAGCCCTTTTCACATAGGAGATTTAATCAGTTTGTCTTTGTATTTGCTTTTTTTAAAAAAAGAAATCAAGGCAAGGCTGAGGTAAGTACAACAACCAAATGTGACGTAAACACCAAAAAAACTCGTCGCACGTCTAAATCCCGACTCTGACAGGTCGTGGTTGTATTGAGAAGTGTTGTGCTGTGTTCCCTTGCTTGACTTTGTCTTGAACAGGTGTCCTTCACACTGAACGAGGAGCTGACCACCATAGACACTATAGGGGAGAAGTCGTCTGTGGTGCGTGTGCCGCGGGAACATCCGTTCACCATGCAGAGCGTGGGGGGGCAGATTTTGGCGGTCTTTACCGAGACACCCTCAGGTGAGCTCTTACCGTCATGTCGAACCTTGGCTGCCATGGCTAGAACGTGACGTTTAGGGCCAGCTTCTCCGATCTAGACCCAATATAAAGAAGCTGCTAGCTTGCTCCACTTTCCTCTCAAACATGCTTGTGGGCATTTTGGTAATAAATGGTATGTTTGCAATCCTCATAAACTCTAGAGGTTTGATGTTTGATCCCATCCATCCATCAGGGCTATGTTTCCTAAAAGCAGGGCAATGCAAAGATTACGCTATGATTCTCATTTAAAACACTCTCAACACTACAATGCTTTTGGGAAACAGAGCCCAGACTCAATATTATAGATTTATTTGTAATATAAGTAACAATATTATAAGTAATTATAAGTACATTAAAATGCATAGGTGCTCACAAAAACAAGACCACATTTATTATTCCACATGGTGCGTATACCCTTCTGAAATCTTGAATCTTATGAAAATAAACATACCATTTATTATTGGCATGTATCTTGAATCATGGTGACATCAGTATTTTGACAGAAAAGAAAAGCAACACTGTCCTCAGTTTAAGAGCAACACAGACTTAAAAGGGCCATTCAGGCCAACTTTTAGTCTAAGGCTTGATCCCAGTCTGAGAAAGACACCTTGAAATATGGAGATGACACTCACGAGGAGTTTGAGGATTTTAGGGTTTGAAAGTTTTAGAGTGCAATCTTTGCTTCTGAGCAGCTGCAGTGGTAAGTTACCTTACGTTTGCATAATGGGAGGGTTTGCAGTCTTGCTGCCGTCTCTGTCGAATCTTCCTGTCTTACTAGCCCCTCTCCCTCTTGCTTTATTTAGCTTGATTCTTTCGTCCTCTGCTTCATTCTTGACTGTTGTGTGGTGTTGTGGCTTTTCAGCACGCGGTGTCGTGGGGCGACCATCTCGTCGGGTTCTTTTGGGCTTCTGCCGTTGCCCGTGTGCAACTCCTCCTCTTGGCTTTTTAGTCGTTCGTGTGCTGTGGGAGAGAGAGAGAGAGAGAGAGAGAGAGAGAGAGAGAGAGAGAAGCAGCTTGTGATTCCTTGACACGATCCCGTCTCTGGTTTCCACAGATTCGAGTCGAGCGCCCTCTTGGCTTCTTTTCCTTGACTGGAGTGTGTGGTGTTGCGCTTTTGGTGTGCGTGCGGTGTGCATGAGATACGAGCTCGCTGACTCTTCTTCCAGAACATGCTTGCCTTTGCTTCAGTCTGGATTGAGCTTGAAGGTGTCCTTCAGTGTGATCGGCACTATTGCTTAATCTCAATCCAAATAAATTTATTCTGTGCTCACTTCACTCTCCACTTTAACCTCGGGGAAATCCAGGCGAGACACATATTTGCAGGGGTTATTTTTTTTGGGGGGGGGGGGTGAGGGTGAGATTGACCTCATTGTGACTCCACCACTAATTTCACTCTTAACTAACTCTTTCCCTCAATCTCCCATAATTCTTACAAATGCTTCTTGGGAGTTATGAGACAACTCTACTAATTTTTGCCATCCGTTCCTTGAAATTCTCCAAGTGTCACTCATGGAGGGGGAAAAACATGTGCATACGGTGTCTTCTGCTTGGAGTGAGAGTGGAGCGTGCATCAGAATTGAGACTGGCCTGGTATTAAGAAGGAGCGCGTGACTGTGAGGAAGCAGCCAGGTTGCTTGGTTGGCTCAGTGCGGTGCGTGTGTTTGCGTTTGAGACGGAGGCTTGGCTCATGGCTTTTTCTGTGTGGTTACACAGAAAGAGACACAACTATCGCTGTGTGTGAGCGAGTGTGTGTGTGTGTGTGTGTGTGTGTGTGAGTTCCGTTGGTTCTCATGTTGCCATCCCTCTCATAGGCCAGTCAGACGCTGACGGCTGCAGCTCAGGTACTGGTACAGGCCCAGGTGAGTGCTTCCCACCGCCACCTATCCGCTGTTAGGAGAATTGCTGGGTTCATGGACGACCGTACAATAAACGCCTCCATAAACACGATCAAAAAGGCATTAAGCCTTGTGGATACAGGGAGGCTCCAACGACACGCGTACCTGTCACACTAGTCCTTAAGCGACGACGCTGTAATTCGAGGCAGTTTGAGATGAATACCAAGCGGCCCACCGGCCGGCCTGCAGGGAGTCGCGTGACAGCAGGCGGCAGCTGGTGCTTTTGGAAACACTTCTGTAACCAAAGCGAGCTTCCACCCCCGAGAGCTGGCCCTCCCAGGCTGGAGCGGCGGCGGTGGACGATGGCGGGGCAGGTGCTGATTTGGTGCACTGCTAGGAGGTTTGGACGCTGTGCTGTGCTGTTGACCGCTGTCGTGTGTGTTTCCTCCCAAAGACAAGATTGCGCTCGAGGGGGTGGTGGTGCAGCGGGCCGAGTGTAGACCAGCCGCCAACGAAAACTACATGAGGCTTAAAAGGTGAGGACGTACACACACACACACAAATACAGGCGCTCAGACTCTGACATAAATTTGATGTGGATTAAAGGGGTAGATGTTCACGTCTGGTTGGTAACGCACCCATACACACAGCAGTCGGTCCGCTCGTGAAATGTTTCACAGCCGAGTGTGGTCTCTCGCCCTGTTGCAGGCTACAGATCGAGGAGTCATCGAAACCACACAGGTTCTCGCAGCAATTGGATAAGGCGGTCACCAGCAACTACAAACCAGTGGCCAACCACGCTAACAACGTGAGTCCGAACGACTTTCAGTGGAAAGTCCCAACCCTCCAAAATGATATGTAGTAGGACACCCAACTGACTGTATGACTGAGCTGGTCATTTTGGAAAGACAGTGAAAATCTGCAGTGCTTTATACTTTATACTGTTTTAGTTTATATATATTTACTTGAAACCTCCATTTCTGCTCCTCCATCCTGACTGGACTGTCCCAGGCCATAGTACAGCTAATGGCGTGGTGTCACATTTAGGAACACGGTGATTCCTGACATGGAAGTGTTGCGGTAAAAACACTGGTGATTTCCAACCCACCTACTCTTGACAGCCCAGGAAGTAAAGGTGCCACTGGGCCTGCCTGTCTTCTCAGAAACCTGCAGCCCTCGCAGGAAGCTGGGAGTTTCCGTTGTTGTCATGTCAATAGGGGCTGGGGTTGTGTGCTCTCCACCACCGATGTTCAGCACCACATCGTCTCCTCTCGTTTCGGGGAGAAGCTCCAGCAGTGTTCGGCCCTGGCCAGTAAAGGTCCAGTGAAGATCTTAGCCTGTAGATCTGAGTAAGCATTGGACCTATGAGGGAAGTCTTGGCGTGAGGCCGCATCACAACACCATCAGTTTTGCAAGGTTGAAGGTTCACCAAAGCTCCGTTGGGGCTAGGTGACGCAGACCCTTCAAACAAGTCTGAATCCAGGCAGGATCCCTCACATTCAGTGTAGTGTTTTTAGGAACTGCTTATGTTGGTCAAGAACACACACACACACACCTTTGTCTTCCTCTCCCAGGTGGACTATGAGAGAAGAAAGAAAGAAGAGGGGAAGAGGGCACGTGCGGACAAGCAGCAGGTGCTGGACATGCTCTTCTCTGCCTTCGAGAAGCACCAGTACTACAACATCAAAGACCTGGTGGACATCACCAAACAGCCTGTGGTAAGCAAGAGGAAGCCACCGCACTCGTATCTCCTTATCCAAGGACATAGAACATGATCAGCATGTTCTTGGTAAACTTACTCCGATCCAAGTTCAGAAGGGGTTTCAAGGAATAAGTAATGTTATGATCTGAAAATTTCTGTTTCAGAAATCCCACAGACAAAATGACTGTGTTTCAGATACTGTTTAAGGCTAATACTAAACTGGCCGAACCAGTTCCACACCTGATTTGTATTCACTTTAGGGCTGGATTTGCTGATGTATTTCGTTCCACAAATAAGATTACTGGACAGCATATATACACACACACACACCAGCCAGCCATTTGGCATTAAGAGCACACGCAGTAGTTCAGCTAGGTGTGTGTAAATCCGAGTGTCTTGTTTGGCCTGGGAGAAACCAGCTGTCTACACACGTGCGCACGGAGGTCTGCGTCTCACTCTCGTCCGTTACAGATCTACCTGAAGGAGATCCTGAGGGACATCGGCATCTACAACGTGAAGGGCACGCACAAGAACACGTGGGAGCTGAGGCCGGAGTACAGACACTACCAGGTGGAGGAGAAGAGCGACTGACAGGCTCCGTGTCTGTAGCGCTGACCTACGATCTGGTTGCTTAGTGTGTTTTTTTTTGCTTGTCTTTTTAAAAAAAGTATCACCATTACATGGATGGGGTTGTCTGACCCTAGAACTCCCACTTGAATAATGGGCCCTGGTTTGTAGAACACATCCAGCACTGCCTGGTGAACACCCTGGTGAGTAAGTCCAATCATTTTAGTATAGCTGTTTTTCAGAGGCCGATGTGCTCTAGTGGAGATGCATAGTCGCAGGGATTCAGCATAGTTGTGGCCTTTGTTCATTTGAACTGATCATTCTCTCAAGCATACATCCAGGAAGCAGCTACAGAGTTCTACACACCCATTTAATGTTCCTCTTAAACTTACTATTGATTTTAATTTACTGAATGTTTAAATAAATGTTTTGTACAAAAATACAATAAAAACTTGTGTGAAACGTTTTACGTGTACATCTGTAATTCAATCATCCACTTTTCTAAACTTACCCCGCATGTCAAGATGGGAAATTAATTAAAAACATTTTTTTCATTCTCTACAAACATTAATTTTGTAGTTCAGATGGTACTCAAATCCCAGTTCAGGATTTAGTAATCCCTTATAATTGTTTAAATGATTCATGTTCGATTCCCAGGCTATGACTGAAGTAGCCTTGAGTAAGGTACTTAACCCCAGCTGTGTGCCGGGCTAGGACTGCCCCCTTCTCCTCCAGTGATCATTAATGTGTGTGTGTTCTCTCACTGCACAGATGGGTAACTGTAGAGGTCTAATTTTGATTGGGGTGAAAATCACAACTGACAATATGGCAACTTATGACAGACTATTAGAAGTTTAACTAATATTGTATATTAAGAATATTGCAAAAATACAGCTTACAAAAACAAAACAAATGGGGCACCTACTTGTTTAAAACATCCAATACACTTGAGTATTAAGTTACACAAGAGATCTGCATTGTAAAACCAGTACATGGCATCAGATTAACCCGTTTGTTGGGAGCAATTGTTGTTTTAGTCCAATAGGCAAAAGCAAGATTTCATACAAATATTATTTGTGACTATAGTAATAACGCATCTGCGCAATGAAATCTGACTGTACTAGCTGTAAGTTTGGCAACTAAACCACTTTAGTCAATTTTCCCACCAAGAACAAGGTATTTACAGATTGTCAATGAGTGGGTAAAACGCTTGTATGGTCCCCATTTACCACAGTAGTCATTTAGCCAGCAGCTTGACTTTATTTATAATTTTCACAAATAGTGCCAAGAAATCCTATACAATCCTGCAATTTGAGACGGGCTATGGAGGGCAATAACTGTACAACAGACAGCTGACATGCAGGCAGCAAACCAATATGCAGTCAGTCAACTTCGCCACTGTGACCTTTTTTTTTTAAATTAAAAAAAGTGGGGGAGGTGAAGGGAAAAAAACAAACAAACAAAAAAAAAAACCCCAAAACAACTCTAAGTGAGCTGTGACTTTATTAATAAAACAGTCTCAAGTTCAGCTCACTTAAATACTGTTCTTCCTTCACCAAATTTTGTGAAGGGACCTCGACTTTTCTGGAAAGATGAACACTTGAAGAAATCGAAGTCGTAGGCTCTGAGGAGAAGGGAGTAAAAAAAATAAATAAAAATAAACCCCAAAAAAACAAACAAAAAAAGAAAACAAGCTTCTGGTTGTTGTGTCTGATGGAGTCGGAGGGGATGAGTGATCCAATTCCAAAGGCCTCAGGGCCACCGGGTAGATGGCCGCCACCAAGGTGAGGCACTCCAGGACGTGGGAAGGTTACTATGAAAAGAACAAGAGCATTTCCCACAGAGCGGTCAATTCAGATGATGGCTCGTCACAGTGAGCTAGACATTTTTGTAAACCACACCCACATTGAGAGCCTGGCTGGAGTTCAACCCACCCGACCCCTTCTGCTTGGGCCATGGAAAAACGGCAAGCTCTGCTGTTTTTTCAAGAAACCAACGTGGCCAGCAGTTGGACCAATGCATGTGGCCTGGTCTCCTGCGCTCATCGTACGGACAGACAAGAGGGCGTGGAGGAGAACTGCTGATGCATCTAATCTGGCCCAGAGGCCACTGAGAACTGTAGCAGGGCCTCCAGATGTCCACACCCAATCCATCTCCCCCATCTTACCCTCTTCATGAAGAAAAAACCCAGCTGTAACATTATTTAAATCTAGAGAAAGGTCAGGCTGGATAAATACTGCTAGCCAGCCAAACACTACTGGACAACACACAACTCCTCAAATTTTCTCTCCAAAGTGGACTAAAAGTGTACATTATCCCCCCAAGCACTATCCCTCCGAACACACCAGCACAGCATAAAACTCACGCATTTCTCGATCTCCAGTCCGTCCTTGAAGAAGAGCATGAAGGGTGTTACTCCATCTTCGCGGAAGTCGAGCAGGCCGATAATGCCATCTGGGTTCATAGACTCACCTGTAAAAAACTACAGAAAGGACCATTTGGTTGAGAATGATATCTAAAAACGCTCCTGTTTAACGCACCAAAACAAACAAAGGGGTCGATCGAGCAACAAGGCACGTGTGTTCATCCTTTTCCTGATCACACCCCGTGTGGTACTGAAACAGTTTGACGATTACTCGGGTGTACGAGTGAAGGAAAATCCAAACTACACATGGCCAGTTTTATGGTTATGATAGACATCCCTGGAGCTCACCAGATATACAGAGTTTGGTTTCATTGACTGTACCGATAGACCATGATCTAGAATATCACACCTGATAGTTCTTCATGTTGCCTAGGATTTTCTTGACCTCGGCTTGGGCGTTAGCCATGAAGGGCTCTACCCGCCCAGGGTCCGTTTCCTGCAGTTTGGACTTCAGCCTGTCACACAGAATTATGTGCATTATATATGCGGACATTGTGATTCATCACACAGTAATTATAGTAAATAACTACCGTTCTGCATCATCTACATATCCCAACATGCACAACCAAAGCATGGTAGATGAAATGTGTCTTGTTGTCCCCAATTCAATCTCACAAGCCACAGACAGGACAAGAAGAAAGCGCAGGGACTTTTTTAATTTAGCATCAATGTCTTAAAAAAACCCAGGCAGCCACAAGAAGACACTGGGCTGTCAAAGGATGCGTTATAGTCACATTACAGGTTTGCTGAAGACTGTACTATAATGAAACATGATTCTGTATCATGGGTAACCAATCTTACTTACTATCTTTGACATTCAACTTAAATATCTCACAGAGGAGGACTTATGCTATCTTTTAATGAGGAGACTCTTTGGAATGTATTCATTCAGTGTTTTACCAAATGTTGCACAAGAACAAGCTAACGCTTAAAAAACGACCTTTAAAAATAACTTGACAAATGTGGTGTTTAATAGGGATGCACCGAAAATTCGGCCACCGAAAATTTTCGGCCGAAATGGCTTAAATTTGCATTTTCGGTTTTCGGCCGAAATACTTTCATCACCGAAACAACACGGCCGAAACAATGTACTGTGATGACGCAAGCAAAAATCGCCACCTGCACGCGCTTATTTGGATAAAGCTAGCAAAAAAGTTTTCCAGTGATGGCGCCAAGGCAAAGGACATTACACCAAAAATTATGGAACTCGCTGCCTTAGACGATCAGCCGTTCTCTGTCGTAGGGATTTCGTAGGCTAATAGAGCACATTGAGCCCCGTTATGTTTTGCCGAGCAGACGACATTTCTCAGAAGCGTGTTTACCTGAGCTGTTTAATGTTGTTGCAACTCACGTCACGTTTTTATGAGAGAATTTATATTTATCTTTCAGGCCAATCAGTTATAATTAAATTTAACTCGTATAAAATACATATATTTATCCTCTCAGATAAAAACGGTCTGCAAGCGAGTTAAATTTAATTAGTGGTCGGCCGTTGTCAGCGTTATCGTCGTTATCGGCCCACCACTAATTTTATTTTATAATATGCATTACTGTAATGTCAGTGCTAAATAAATATTTTCAAATGAAATTTTGTAGTTGATTTATTCTTTGAATAGCAATGCCTTGATTTTAGTGAGGTTAGCCATAAATCCAATGTTACTAATAATTGGCATAATGTAGGCTATTTCGGTGTTTCGGTTTTCGGCTTTCGGCCTTGGTTTCCTAATTTTCGGTTTTCGGTTTCGGCTAAGAATTTTCATTTCGGTGCATCCCTAGTGTTTAATACCTGACTGTCAGTTCTGCAAGAACCCCATAAAGACTCAAGTTTCATACTTTCAGATGTATTATTTACAAGTATACGGTATAATAAGTAAATACTAGGTAGAAATAAGTATTAGTGTACTGACAAGAACACAGTTAAATGACACCTCTCAGTGGAACTTATGCATCTACTTACATTTTTTTTAGGGAAAACCTGAGATTAACAAGTTAACCGCCTTGAGGGCTTGAGCCTGAGGACACTCACGTCTTCATATAGTCCTTGATGTAAACCGTGTAGGATTTCTTGTCATAATTGGTCTCATGCAGGTTGTGGTTGAGGACAATGTCGACGCCGCTGACAGTCGTGGACTCGCAACCTTCGTCTGCGATTTCGGCTGACGCGTTGCCCCCAATAAGCGACTCGTCGATGTCCCCCAGTGATCTGCTGATCATCTGCGAGTGCACACAGGGAGAGCCAAACACTTACAAAAAGGCATTTTTACCACGACTCTGGTGTAGTGTGCTTCATTAGGACATTAACAAAATCTGTGAAAAAGGCATCATTTCCCACAGAATTCCATGTGGCATAAACAAGACATTTAAGAAACATTAAATGCTATATATTGATAGCTGCTGACTATTTAAATCATGTGCAATGCTCTCTTCTCGAGGTGTTAGTGCATGTGAACTCGAAGCAAATCACCCAAACTTGTATAACACTAACAGCATAATGGTTGCTAGTACTACTTTCCAGTGTAAATAAGCAAGAGAACCTACATGTCTAAACAGATAACGAAAGTTTGTACAACTACTAGATATCAAAGCAACATCATTTGCCCTTCACAAAAAAAAAACAATCATTATCGATAAAAAAATTAAAGCATGTGCGTAACTGAAATTTCTAATGCAAAAATTCATATAATACACAATAACATGTCTATGAGGAAATATTGAACTGTACTGTTAACTTTAAAATCACACAAATTTATAAAAATAGAAAACAAACAAAAACAGGGTGTGTTTCGTGGCAGGGTGAACCCTACAAACTAGTCATTTTGCGCTATTGCGCAACATTTCACGAACAACAGTTCATAAACTCCGATAATACACAGCACGTTAAAGTTGAACAAAACGGAACAAGACTGAAAGGCATCTAATCCGACACAAAGAAACATGAGGAAAACAGCAGATTATAGAATATGATTTAAAAAACCTACCTTCCCCTCGACTTCGATCATCATGCCGTTCTCCGACTCTTTGATTTTGTAGATGTCCGAGAACATTTCATCCCCTGCCGAGCACGAAAGGCGAGTTAGTTACCAACATTCGGACAAGTTACTCGAAATACTCGGACACTCGTAGCTGGTGAATCTGGGGGTCCGATCTGGTGAAGATCTGAGGTCTGACAAACGAGCCCCGTTGGTGTGTGAACATGGCCACTACCCCCACTAACACACACACACACCGGACCGGCTAGCTCGTTACTGCAGCGGTTAGGGACACGTCGACACCAGGTCCGGTCCAAATAAATCTCTCAGTTACAAAAACAAACCGAGGCCGATGTTTGGGTCATGGAGGATCGGTGAGCCTGTTATCGGAAACTTCTGCGCATTCAAACGGCCGGTGGACAAAACTTAGCTAGTGGTTAGCGAGATAGCTAAACATGCCGGCATTTTAACAATGATTTGGTCGATTTGAGGGTTCGCGGGTCTTACTGCTTAACAACTATTACACACGACACACAATCTAGGCGATATGTGGTGCCATTGCGAGAAATAAACGAGAAGAGAAACAAACTTTGACTTGTTAAATCAACCGCCAGATCTTCACCCTAGACGCCGAGGTAGGCCCCAATTACACGGCGGAGAAAGAAGAAAAATCGACTAAACCTACATTCACTCCAACCTAAAAATATCCACGCGATCAAACTCGCCAAGTCGTTTACACTCATTAACCCTACACTCTTACCGGTGATTTTGTCCTTATAGATGATCATTTTGCCGGATTGAGTTCAGGGATTTCGGGAGGCACGAACTCGAACTGCAGTCTGGTGGCGGACTCAGCTGAAAAGGCCGCAGGCCGCTTTTCTCCCGCAGATACCGCTGGAAAAGATGACGTCGGTCTATCCGGCGCTGTGTGAACGCGCGCCCTCTAGTGGCCAAACACATGCATCGTTCACCCATTCACAAAAATGGCGTGGCAGATTTCAGATTTCATAGCAGATTTTCACTTCGTTTCAGCACTCAGACGTAGGTATATACAATGGTATGCGTAAAGGCATTTCATAGTTTTAAAAACATTGAGTCTAAAACGGCTTACTTCAAGTTTTGTTACGAAATTACAATTTGTTTCCAAGTGTTTAATCCAATTGTGCAAGATGCCATTAGATGTCGCCATAGGTCCGTTTAATTTAGCTAGTGGTAAAAGGACGCACTTTCCAGCGGAGTCGGTAGGTTTGTTACGACTGGGTGCAGTAACTTTGGCTGTTTCCAGTGGGAACGTCCTTGTTTCCCGGTCTCGGTCTTGTGCGATAGAAAGACATCAACCTTGTAGCTATGTGGAGTCTACGGTGACCGTGTTCAGTGTTAATCAGCGAGGATGTTAAACAGGGCACTGAAAGGTGAGCTCTTCTTATACATAATAATTTGCATATAATATAACAGCGCACTTCTGTGGCTTCTTGCAGTGAACAAGTGACAGCTTTATTACTGATGTGTTTTTTATTGGTTCATACACATGGTTTACAGTAGAGTGTAAAACGGAAATCTAACTTCCAGTTATAAACCTGGGGCATATATAAAGAAGATTATTTGCCATGTACCATTCTATAGTTTTAAAGTTTTGTTTCTACTAAGAACCAACCTATTCCAGTAAAGAAAGCCACAATGCGAGGGTTTCACCCTTATCAATCACCGTAAAATGGGCTAGTGCGCTAGTTTTAGTAACATTAAAAGGAATAGCCTACATGCCTTAAAATTTTAAACAATCCACGATTTGTTTGCTTGTTATACGTTTTTTTTAGGTTAGAGATTTACCCACGATTGTGGCAAGGAGAATTGAAGCCAGCTATTAAATTTCCAAACATGCACGGGGGCGGTAAACCCAGGCAGTTTAAAAATAATCCCCAACGAGATCTTCATCTGAGGTTTGCTTAAGGCATGTGGCTGTCTGGCGGCGTTTCCATAGTGCTCCCTCAGAATTCGACTCTGGGACCACATTAAGAGTGAGTTTCCGGGCAGCGAGGACGCTTGGGGTTCAACACCAGTGGTTGTAATAGCTACTGTTACACAGAGCAGGACTCGCTTAAAAACACAATAAACTAAATATAAATACACATGATTATGTTGTATATATTATGTTTTTTTCCTGTATTTTCCCCTGTTAGCTTTAGTCTGCTACCTTTAAATTAATTTCTCTATATGCCTGAATCTGTGTTCTATTAAGCTTTATGGTGAAGTGGTCTCCTGCTGCGCTACTAGTGTAGTTGTAGTCTAGACATCAAAGAAGGGAACCTGGACACTTTCCAGTTGATGCTAACAGAAGGGGGAAAAGTAGCAGACCATGGCAGGCGCAGGTGAGCTGACATACTTGGCAACCCTACCCCAACTGTACAGAACTGGACAATGAGGATGTATCAACTGGAATGTCCATAAGCTCAGCATACCCACCAAAAACACACAAAGCATGAGTTGTTTTACAGACATGATTGGCAGGTCTGCTTTTCCACCACGGCCTAAAAGAACTTTATCAGTCTATTAACATTATTTTGGCCTCAGTGTAATGCACATCAGTTTCTCACAGTATAAAGTGATGGTCATAATTGTATTAAGATCCTCTTAACTCTTAGTCTTTAAAGTATTCTGTCTTGAAAACAATCAGTTGACCCTAGATTACAGTTTGGTGGCAGACGTTTGGTCCTTTAATGACAGAAATGATTCTGCTTCTGTCGATTTGTATGTTAACACTGTCTTAATCTAGAAGCTTGGAAGCATTTAACATTCATTAAGACCCGACATAGAAAGCTTTAGATGCAGTGGGCGTTAGGGCTTTACAGGTGACTACAAACTCATCACTTTAACTTGTACTGGAACATAGCCTTGTGCTCCTTATAGAACAAGACACATAGAATCACATCATGGTTCTCACTCTGAGAGTCCTGTTACTCGTCTGAGAGTCCTGTTGCTTGTGAGACAAAACTAAAAATGACCTTGTTGAAAAGTAAATGGGTCCCATGTATCAACAGGTGTTAAACAAACAAACTGGCATCCCGTCTATGTTGTCTGTTTGTGCATTCACTTTGGATGTTGACTTCCCACAGACTGCTGCCTGCGTGTGAGCAGTGGTTGTTGAGGAAGAGGAGGGCGGGGGAAGCTGGCGTGTGATAGCTCGAGGAGAGATCTTCCTCCCACTCCACTGTAGGTCTCCATCTTCTCTAACTGAATCTGTGAAGTCTGCCATGACTTTCTGGCTTTTTGGCGTCCTCATGCTCATCCTGTGGTCTAGGCATACATACAGAAGTACTTTTTCATGCCCTTGGATTAAGTAAATGTTTGACTTAAACAATTACAAAATCTCATAGTGATTACAAAACTATACATATTCATGCCTCGGCTTGCACATTCATTGCCTTAGATCACACTGTACATGTTCTTTAGTCATCTATGTTATTTATTGGTGACTTCTTTAAAACAAGAAGACGGCTGGTGAGGCTTCTCAACTATTAACCGTTCTTGCAGGTTAAGATGCATCAGTGTGCCTCTGTGTGCCTGTGGGTGGCTCTGATACTGGTCCCTCCCCAGCAAGGTAATGCCTGCAGTCTCAGTCTCAACTACACATTAAACACCGCATTAAAGTGTTTATGCCAGAGCTAGAAAGGGATGATGGATGAATTCAAAGTTCTCTCTTCATTATCATCGCCTGATTGGTCGATGCCTTTTGATTGACTCCCCCTAGCCAAGGTCACAGCCCCCTCTCATCTGCAGGCTACACTGGGGCTTCCCTTCGTGCTAGCCTGTAACCTCACCCTAGAAAATGGGGACATCCTCAAACAGGTCCGCTGGCTGGACACCCACAATGCCACCGTCCTCCATTACGAGCCAGAGAATGCCGGCAGAGTCCGCAAGCAAGCCAGGGTGGAGCTTGTGAAGCAGCAAGTGCACTCCAGCGCCATCAGCGTCCAGGACGCCACCCCTGGGGACGAGGGCTGCTACACCTGTGTGTTCGACATTTACCCGTCTGGCCAGCAGCAAGCGAAGACCTGCATCTTCCTGCTGGGTGAGGTGATATCAACCTATCTGAGAGACCCAGAGGCCGATATCACATGAACATTACTGCCCTACGACTTCTGAAGTAGAACACACAGTGTTGAGTTTTGACCATTATTTGCACTAACAACGGGTGATTTCGAAGCTCAGATAAAAGTTTGAACTGTCTCTGTGTGATGGCAAATTAGTACAGTACAGGAAGTGGGCAGGGTCTGGTGTCCTTTATTCAGACTCTGTTGATGAGATTAATGTCCCTCCTGTCTTCATTTATTTTCTGTTTATTCCCAAAAAATGTACAGTGGAACTTGCATGCAGAGGAAAATTGAAAGTACCACATTAATTTGATGTGAAAATGTAAGTGCCCAAATACATAAGTGGGTGGTAACTGCAAAACAAAAACATCAAACATAAAAGCCAAGTCTTCATGAAAAACTAATATGTTAATATTTTTTCCCCCTATTTTTGAGAAATCAGTCAAACTTGCAGATGGGTTATGGGCATTTTGATACAATGGTCGGTTGTTCTTTGTCTTCCTCTCAGCAAAGGTGGAGGCTGTGGGCAACAGGACAGCAGTGCAAGGGAAGGCGGTGACGTTCTCATGCACGTACGCCCTCGTGGACAAGGTGCTGCAGGTCCTCTGGAGGAAAACCGAGGAGCAGGGCGACACGGCCGTCGTGGCCTCCTACACCAAGCAGGGCAGTGTGACTGTGGCGCCGCCCTTCTGGGGGCGGGGGGAACTGCTCCCGTCCCTCAAGCATAGCCAGCTGAGCATTCACCCCGTCCAGACGGAGGACGAGGGCTGCTACACCTGCGAGTTCCACACGTACCCGCTGGGCTCAAAGAGTGCGACGTCATGCCTGGCTGTCTATGGTACGTCCCAAGGTCTGTGATGATGAGGATGAGGAAGATAGTGACAGCTGCGTATTGGAGCCACTATTAAATTTCAGTGCACTATTAAATTTTGTGTAAGGTATTGATTTGACATTGTATAAGTAAGCATTAGTAAAATTTCAGTAGTGGAATAAATTCTCAAACTATTGCTTCAGTGCCATTGAGTCCAAGCTAAGGCAGTATTTGTTTATTTTTAACTCAGCGGTTTGACTCAATTTGGTATTTTTGGAAGACATTGAAGGTTAATGCCACTTTTTAATGCCCTCTTCAGCTCAATAAAAGAAGCATTTTTACAAAATGTGCGCTGCAGGGCAAAGGTGTTTGTGTCATTAAGCACACATTGCTCCCGTCTTTGTTGCACTAGTCAGGAAAAGGAAGACATTATATAAACACACAATCAATTTGGAACTATAAAAAGCCAATGAAGTGTCGGGATCATTCGCCGGTCACAAGCCTTCTTCCACTTTAACACGTTTAGCCAGCACTCTCTCGCCCCCTAGGTTTTCTGGGGCACTTCCTCTTTAGGGCCAAAGTCGCGCTTTGTCCGATAACTGGCCGGATGCGGACGCCGCTCCTCAGCGTCCACGGCTGCAGGCCCGAAGTGCGCTTGCCTGGTTCTCCGTCAGCGCCACCGAGTACATGCAGAAGACGGAGAAGTTGCCAGAGCGGAAGCAAGGAATAATAATCGTGCCAGGTCGTCAAAGCCTGCCAAGCACCTCCACCCTCTTTGTGCAGAAGACGGGGCCAGAATCACAATGAGGCACCATCGCTCCCTTTCACCCGTTAGTCCACGCCGTTCCCACCAAGCGTCTGTGTGCTCTCCCCTACCTGCTCTGGGGCTTCAGGAACGGCCCCTTTTGTTGCGCACTAGAATTCCGTCGTAGGCCCAAACGCCGGCCGTGATCCCGAGCTCCTGCGCCTCGCTGTGCTGGGCTGTGAATGCGAGGCCTTATAGGGGGTTTGCCTTGGACGGAAGCCTACCGCCATGACTGTGCTGCTGTTTGCCTGCACACAGAGGACCTCTGTGTTCCTGCCTGAGTCCCCCCCCTTCGTCAGCCCTTTTGACATATAATGAGTCTATATAGATTGCAGAAAAGTTCTATTTCTTTCCAAAGCACTAAATCTCTTAAAGTTCAGTAATGTTTAGTTAAGTATCTACTACTTCATGTATCTTAAATGTTCGTAATATCATTGATTCCTTTGGAAGATGAGGTTTACTGCATCAGCATCACATTAATCCCGGTCGACACTGAGACAGTAAAGGAGAGCAGTGGTGACCGAAATGAATGACTGACGAATTTCCCAGAGTTCCGAGTTGTGCTGTTTTCACAGTGCTGCCGGAGCCGGAGGTGACCTCCACCCACGTCAGACAGGGTGTGGTCCAGGCCAACTGCACTGCCGTATCTCGGCCTCCGGCTAGGCTGCTGTGGAACGTGGAGGGACACAACCGCACCCTGGGGCCCTCGGAGACATCGTCCGAACAGCAGGGGGACGGCACCACGCTGGTGGTCACCAGCATCCTGCTCCAGAGCAGACTTCTTGAGGAGGAGGAGGTGACGTGCACGGCGCTGCACCAGGGCCTGGACGCCACCATTTCTGTTCCCTTCAGCAAGGGTGAGCATAGCGAACATAGAAAAAAGGATTTATTATCTTACATTCTGTATTTGCCGACGGATATACCAAGCCTTTAACGGCGTGGTGCCATTTCGTAGCGTTGTTTGTCGAGCTCTATTCGTTTCACTTGTGTTCTGTCTAACGCACACTTTGACCGTTTCGTCCGCCCTCGCCTCTGTGCTCCACAGGTTCCTCGGCAAGGAAGAGCTATGTCCTCCTCCTTTTGCTGGCCTGTGTGTTGGTCTCCGTTCTGCTCGTCTGCCTGTGGGTTTGCCTGAAGAGGTGCTAGACAGGTGAGTGACTGCGGCTGTCCAAAACCCTTCGAGTGGCCCGCTATAGTAGGGTTGCAACGGTATGAGATTTTCACGGTATGATAACCGTCTTAGAAAATACCGCGGTATCACGGTTATCACGGTATCACAGTTAGTTTGTATATTATTAAAAGATACACTGACCCTTAAAGAAATTACAAGTTTTTTTGTTCAATTAAATATTTATTGTAGAAACCTGGAACTATTGTATACAAAATGTCTCCATTAAAAAAAAAAAAAAGCTGTAAACATGTTTATATAAATACTGCAAAATTAGAGAAACCTAAATCATGGATTTCAGTACAATTATTTAAGTTTAAATTATTTAGTATCTGATAAACTCAGCCTGGGTCAGTGTCTGATCAACAACTGTTGTAAACGTCCGTTGTACTGCCAAGTTAGAATATAACCAGATACTGCAGAAAGAGAGGATTTATTTCTGACATGACCGTCACAATAGAGATTTCTATTTTAAGGCGTTCACACCGAGTCTGGTTTTAACGTATGAAAAACAGACACGTTAGAATTTGAAAATGAACGCATGTAAATTAATGGCGTCTTTCACATCCAGTGAAAGCAAGGACCATAAAAAGCTAGAATTATACTTTCACTAGTGACCGTAGCGCGCGACTCCGCACAGTTCTCTTGCATTACGTTAACAAATACGAGCCTCTTGTAATTCCAGGACGAAAAATGAGAGAACGTGAAGACGTTAAGATTGGGCGTTTTGAAAATAAACAACCATTAAATAATGTGATGAAAAAGCTAATCATTTCGAGTATATGTATAAATATTTAACTTAAGTGTTGGGAAATATTGAAACGGACCTTTAAAGTTACGTACAAGTGCTTTAATTCCACCTTATAAAGGTGTATGAACCCTGCAAACATGACTTTGTTCATTGCGCTTTGGCGCGGCGCGCATAGTGCACGACCTCGCGAGACAGCGCGCGAGACCCTCGCGCACGGGTGGAGCCAACGTCATTTTCGCCGCTGATTTTAGTTTAGCTTTTTTTTTTAAAACATTTGTTAAGTCTGATGCACTTTCTGTCATTTTCACCGCTGTGTGCTGAGTAGCTGAACCGGAGCGGAGTTGCGCATGCGCGGGTCAGTTTCTCCGCTGGCTTGCTTTTTACCGGTAATAAGCAAACGCACACGGTATGATAACCGTGCATTTTAATACCGTGGCATACCGTGAAACCGGTTACCGCTGCAACCCTACGCTATAGTGATGATGTCATGCAGACATAATGTCTAAATGTATTTACTGTTGGAGGTGTGAGCTATTTATTGCATTTTGTTGTCCTTACTCAGAAGTTGTCTTGTGTAGCTCCATGGTTGCTTTGTAATACGTAATTACTGCAGACACATGACATAAGCTCTGACAGAGCTCTCTTTTATGATCACAGAGGACTTTAAATAACTCCAATATTTGAGATGTCAAACTCACACTTTGGCTTTGGTGTTTCAGCCCCTTTTAACTGTGATCCGAATACAAGACATTAGAGCTTCTATATTTTAAGCACAGTGTTGGTTTCTGACACATCTAACATCACACTTTATTTGAGGTCATCTTTTATGGACATACGGACTAAGCTATTAGTTAAATTTTCTTAAACATTTGAGTTTGTTGTGCTGTCATCATTCTGTCCTTGGTGTTACCATCTCCTAATTCCTCTACTGATGTTCTAATGAAGTGTGCACGTTCTCAATCATCTCCCAAACCAGGAAGGTTGTCTTTTTTTGTCTATAGCAGGTGATCTGGTGATTTTTGAATGACTGGACAAATTGGTTGCTTTGCCATGCAGGCTTTTGTTAGGTATACTAATGAAAGTGTATGATGACTGCATACACAGACAGGCCATGAAGATGATGTAGATGGGAACTGACTTAATCAATCAATCAATCAATTTTTTTTTATACCGCTCATTTTACAACAGTTGTTGTCACAAAGCAGCTTTACAAGTGCCGAGTCCTAGCCCCCAGTGAGCAAGCCAAAGGCGACAGTGGCAAGGAAAAACTCCCTAGTTTTTTTGCATGAGGAAGAAACCTTGAGAGGAACCAAGACTCAGGGGGGGAACCCATCCTCCTCTGGCCGACATCGGTCACCATGACAACAACAACAATTTAGACAGAAGGAAATATAGAAAAGGAAAAAGATGTAATAATGTCCATCTTGGTGTAGGCATCCGGTTAGGAGGTGGCCGGCCCAGGATGGATCGCTTGTCTCTCCTCATCTCATTATTCATCAAGCAAGCGGGCAGCCATGTCGAAAAAATAAAACGGGGAAAATTAGCTCTGTATGAGGACATATATAAGACAGGTGAAATTATAAACATTTCTGGAGTGTGACAGCAACTCCGGCATTAAGTTAAATTATTACAGCCTAGCTAAAAAAGGCAGAACCAGAAGGTAACATAGACTTGGGGGCATTCTGAGACAATGGCATCCGTCCACTGCACTGTCAACAAACTTGAGTGACCACGAGCAGTGACAGGACGACAGCACCAGTGCCCCAGTCTACCATAAAACCCTTCGTCTATGAACCCCTGGATCTGTACCTTTATCTAAGGGGGGATATTAATTATCAAACGCTAAACTAAATAAGTGGGTTTTCAACCTAGACTTAAAGATTGTGACTGTGTCAGAGTCCCGGACGCATTTTGGGAGGTTGTTCCAAAGCTGGGGGGCCTTATAAGAAAAGGCTCTTCCCCCTGCTGTTACCTTATTAATTTTTGGAACTAATAAAAGACCAGCACCCTGTGATCTTAGTGGACGTGGGGGTTCATAATAGGAAATAAATTCCTGGAGGTATTCAGGAGCAAGCACGTGCAGTGCTTTATAAGTTAATAAAAGAATATTAAAATCAATACGGAATTTAACTGGGAGCCAATGCAGGGCTTATAGGACTGGTCTGTTATGCTGAAATTTTCTAGTTCTGGTCAGAACTCTGGCTGCGGCATGTTGAACTATTTGAAGTTTATTTAGATTCCTATTTGAACATCCTGACAGTAGTGAGTTACAGTAATCTAATCTGGAGCTAACAAAGATGTGCATCAATTTTTCTGCATCATCCTGTGATAATGCATTTCTTAACTCGGCAATGTTGCGGAGATGTAGAAAAGCTATCCTAGTAATATTATCTATGTATTTATCAAATGATAGGTCGGAGTCGAGTATGACGCCTAGGTTTTTGGCTACTGTGCCAGGTGTAATGGGGTAGTCTGCAAGATTAAGCATTAGATCTGAAATTTTCTGTCTTGAGGCCTTAGGGCCCAGGAGGAGAACTTCTGTTTTGTCTTCATTAAGTTGGAGGACGTTTAGAGACATCCAGTATTTAATATCTCTTACACAGGCCTCAATTTTTCCTAAACTGAGTTTGTCATCAGGATTGGCTGATATGTAAAGTTGTGTCATCTGCATAGCAGTGAAAATTGACACCATGTTTGTTTATAACTATGCCCAATGGTAGCATATATAATGTAAATAAGTGGTCCTAAAATGGAGCCTTGCGGGACCCCATATTTAACTTTTGTACATTTGGATGGAATATAATTGAGCTCTACAAACTGATAGTGATTTGTTAAATAAGAGTAAAACCGTGAAAGGGCTGTGCCTGAGACTCCAACCCAGCATTCTAACCACTTTAGCAAGATCCTATGATCAATTGTGTCGAAAGCTACACTAAGATCAAGAAGCACTAACAGTGATACATAGCCTTGATCTGAAGCAAGGAGGAGATAATTTGTTACTTTGATTAATGCTGGTTCAGTACTGTGATGGGGCCTAAAACCAGATTGGATTTTTTCAAATATGTGATTTCTATGCAGATATAGGCATAATTGCTGGGCAACAGCTTTTTCTATGATCTTAGATATAAATTATGTGTTCGAAATGGGTTTTTAATTAGATAGCACAGTAGGATCAAGATTTGGTTTCTTTATCAGAGGTTTAATAACTGTTAATTTACATGATTTGGGCATGTGACCTATTGTAATGGATGAGTTAACTATAGTTAGAAGAGGTTCAGTAACAGCTGGTAATACCTCTTCTAATAACTTTGAGGGAACCGAGTCTAGTGTGCAGGTAGTACAATTTAAGGAAGAAATTATTTTCTCTAATTCTGATTGTGGGAGTGGATGAAAAGCATCAAGTTTTTCCTCCCAGTATCTCTGGGGGCAGTCATGGCCTGGCGGTTAGGGAACTGGTCTTGTGACCGGAGGGTCGTGGGTTCGATTCCCAGACAGGCCATGACTGAGGTGCCCTTGAGCAAGGCACCTAACCCCAACTGCTCCCCGGGCGCCGGGCTAGGGCTGCCCACCGCTCTGGGCACGTGTGATCCACAGCCCCCTAGTAATCACTAGTGTGTGTGTGTGTGTTCTGACTGCACAGATGGGTTAAAAGCGGAGGACAAATTTCGATTGGGGTGTAAAAAATCACAATTGACAAAATATGGCACATTTCATTTCATGCTATTTAAATCAATATCAACCAAACCAGATGACATACCAGTTGTATTGCTAATAAAGTGTTTTATATGTTGTCTAATATTTTCTATTTTATTATCAAATAAATCTATAAATACATTACTAGTGAGGTTTACTGGAATCTGATGTTCTGCGCCTGCTTGATCTTTTGTAAGTTTAGAAATAGTATTGAAAAGAAATCTAGGATTGTTTTTATTTTTCTCCATCAGTGAGGCTAATGCTGAGCGTGCTTTAGTGAGTGCCCGTTTGTATTCAACAATGCTACCCTTCCAGGCACAGTGGAATACTTCTAACTTAGTAGATCTCCATTTCCGCTGTAATTTACGTGCTATTTGTTTTAAGTTTCTAGTTTGGTCAGTGTACCCCGGGGCGAGCTTTTTGGATCTAGCCTTTTTATATTTGAGTGGAGCTACTGTAGTTGATCTGTAGGTATTCTCTACGCAGTCGGTTAGACTATCTCTCCTGGATCGGATGGCAAGTGGGCTAAAGCAGTTAAGTCAGGGAGGGTTTCAATAAACTGCGTTGCTGTTGATGAATTTATCAAGCGCTTTATACACTGCCGAGGAGACGTGCGGGTATTTATGTTAAGATGAAGCTCGAATTGGACTAAATAGTGATCAGAGATTGCTACGGTTTGCGGGAGTATACTTATATTATCTACGTCGATAGCCAGCGTTAGGATTAAATCTAGGGTATGATTTCGTTAATGTGAAGGTCCTACTACGTTTTGTATAATGCCTACAGAGTTCAATATAGAAGTCAGTGGATCCTCCGCATTATCAAAATGTATGTTAGTCTCCTACCATTATTATTTTGTCACTACAGACTGCTAAATGTGCTGCAAAATCGGTGAAATCGTTTAAGAAATCTGAGTAAGGCCCTGATGGTCTGTAGCCTATACATTTGTCAGGGAAATGCACTTTTATTTATGGATGGACTAATTACATTAGCTAATAGACTCTAAGACAAAAGCATGACAAATGTTATATAACAATGCAAAAATGTTCTTGCATTAGGCCTAATGACATTGTGGGCCTTTATTGTAGCAGTCTGATATATTCAGATAATTAACAGATTCAGTGATAGGAATGTTGGTCTGAAGTTCTTATTTAAATATGTTCTAAGTTCAAATTAAAATGTTTAAAGGAAACAAACAAATAATTATCTGACATACATATTGTCAGACTTTTATCAAAGGTATGGATGCTTTGTGTGAGGTACAAAGGAAATGGGGCAGCAAAGGTACTTTGAAGTCATGTTTTTGCAGGGCGCAATTTATCTGCAGCACACCAGGAAATCTGAGGAGTTACCACTTCCTGTCATACTCCAATTCGTAGCTCATGTTTTGAGTAACAGCTTTAGAAGCATTGAAGAAGACGTGTGAAAAGTCATTGACGCACTCTTTTGTTTTGGGTTTTACTGACTGTGGCCTGCTGATCTGAGTCTATCAAGCGACCTGTTCAGTACATGCCTCATACAGAACTAGCCTTTACAATAACTGCTGCATGGCAAGACTAGTTTATTTACAGGTAGATCTAATTCAGAGAGTCTCACAAAAAAAAAAACAGTTTAAGGCGTGAAGATGCAAGGTATAAAAGAACACTGGGAAGATAAATGGAAATTAAAGAAATGATCTTAAAACAGCTTAAGAGAATAAAAGAAAGAAAAAGTGAATAACATGCGTGGCCAGGGAGTTAAACTGAAGACAAAATGTGGCACACTTGACTAGCCTAGTGCAGAGCGTTGGTCATTCCATCACTGGCTAACCACACAAAGTCCCGGGGCAGGGCGTTTCTTCCTCTGAATGTGGGGAATGCTGTCTGCTTATCTCTCCTGCCCAGTTTTTACATGCACGTTGTTGGAGATCTGTTTCTGTAGCGATGAAATCTCGGGGGAGGCTGGAAAATGGTGCAGTTGGAATGATTGGGACTTCGGGAAGGAGTGAGATCTGTGGTTCGCCGGTTTTTCAAAACTCAGATTGGCATTCTAGTAAGAAGTCATATTTAATGCATGGTTGGTGCATTATGTGGCCACAGGCCATTTTATAAGAGTGGGGGCTACACTCGGGCTAGAGTTAGACTACTGAGCTGGAGATTTGACCTGTTACATTGTGGTGTTTTATTTGGACAAAATATCTAATCTTTCAGATTAGATACTACGTATTACAGTGCTACACTACATCATATTAGTGAAGCTGCTATGAGGAACTATTTGATTATCTGTTTTTTCTGATGACCTCTCAAAAGTCATAATTGAGATTACAGTTCTGGTTTCAGTCAGCACATTTATTTATATGTTTTTTGGAACAATTATTAGTGATTTTGTTTTTAAACATATTTTTACATAATCATGATCCACAAGTTATAATTTTATCTTAATATCAGAAAAATAAAGATGACCTGGGTATTCTACTATGTGAATAATCATATTTTCTCGCTTTCTGTGGTCAGATTGACTGGAATGAACATGGATGGATGAACAGGCTGCTATGACCGAACAGTAACGTACACGTGACACACACACACACACATACACACATGCACACATGTTTTATATACATGTGTCATACATGCAGTGTATCAAACAGGGCTTTTGGATCCATGGGTGACTTCTATGCCATGTAACTGTAATTTATGATATATGGCTGCAGATTCAGGAGTTTTTGGAGTCTTGTCATCATAAACATGAATCATAAAGCATGGCCTAAACATTGTCAATAGAAATATTAAATATTTCTTATTTCCTGTAAATGACAGCAATGCTGTGTGGTTTTTTTATCAAGAATAAAAAAGCAAGAATTTTGTCTTTTCTATAAAAATATTTTTATTGTTTTGTAATTTCCTTTTATTTTGTTGACCGTGATTTATGAAATGCAACATCATTCTGAGCATAGAACAACACTGTTTTGGCAGTAAGACCTTTCAAGATGTTGCTTCCATATTATTGCGTGCCTGCGTTTCCTGCTCAAGTGCTCCCACTAGAGGGCAGCAGAATCGTACCATGGAGGGGAGTCCTGCGGATTGTCGGTGTTGACCCAATAGCTACGTTTAGTGTCAGGATATCTACTTCACTGGCAGTTTATGAACCTACCACTGAAGTGCGAAACAGAGAACCTTTTTTTTGCTGTAAGCTATTTTGGAAAAATTAGTAGTTGTAATACCTTGATATTTTGATAACAACCCATTGTGTTAACACAGTATTGTCTTGTTTCATAGTTGACGTTTGTTTATAAGCAAACTGTGTCCCCACTATGGACCCGATGTCCACCTTTTCAAACCATGATTTGTGTCTTTTCTTGCTTACAGTTTAATTTAAGACTGATCAGGAAATAAAACTATAGACTTATCACCAGTCAGTTCTCTACACCTAACCCACATGTAGTGTTCATGGTATTTTGCAGTGAAATGGGTGAGACTGCTATAGTTGGAATCACCTGTGGCATCCTGTCACATGTTTTACAGAAAAAATTGAATGAATATTTCAACTGCGCTAATGTCGGGAATAGGTCAGCATGCCTCTTATTCAGAGTCTTATGTTAGGGCGAACTATGTCTGTGTAAGTGTGATTGTATGCAACCTGCCATTTGTAGTAGAAGAATGTGTTGCATGTGAAATTGTTTGATAACTTCAGGTCCTTTAACAGCTCATGTCCTTCAGGTCCTTTAACAGCTGATGTTGCAGTGTTACATTTTTACAAATTCTCAACTAATAACTGCTAATAAATTTGAGCCAAATGAACCCTTTAATTTGGGTACCTGTTGTATTTGGTTTTTGTCCCTACAGGTTTCCATCAAAACTTTATTTCAAATCCTCCCCTTGATTCCTGTTCATCCCCCAGAATGTGAAATGTTTGCCTTTACACTGTGAGACTCCTTTTATTGTAAAAACCCGAACACCAAGCTGGCGGTACTGCACAATGTATTTGAACATGAAAATGCAAACTTTTGATAATGGAGCATGTTACGTCCCAGTCTAGGTTGGGCCCATAACAACTGTGGTGAATTATGGTGAACCTATGATCTACTGACAGCTAATCCATATAAGCAACTACACTTAAGACAAAGAGTGCATAGTGATATAAGTATATAAAGGAAAACATGGGATATTTACAGAATAAAGGATATTTAGAACAGAAAGGATATTTTCAAAGAAACATGTGTATAACATATATAGACAAAAATGTGACACCCCACTTTGACTTCAGGTTGGCTAAGGCTGAAAACCAAAAATAAAAGAATAACCACCACACCAAAGGACAAATCACATAGCCACCAACCCTACCCAGGGTGACTTGGACACACACCATACAAAAACTCTATAATATGTACAAAAACCGAACAGCTGCGACAAACGCTTCAAAAATAAAGTTCACAGAACACTAAACTACTAAGACAGTTTTAACCATGGTCCGAAAATAACACAATCACATTTTGTAAGACAGACGACAAAACGAGTCATACAACTAACAGAATCAACACGCCGCCGTGTCGCAAATGAGTGATCTGGTGATGCCCTCTTCCGCGTTCCAACGGCGCCCGCATTCCATTAATTTCCGCATTCTGTTCTTCCCGTGACATGCTCTGCGACAACAGGTCTCTATCCACAAAACACCCCCCCCCCCCCTCCGGGCAGCACTACTGTGTCTAGAAGAAAGACACTGAACATACATGCATTGATATTGATAATGGAACCCCTTTTATTGCAAATTTTGGAAGTGGATTTTATAGATTTAGATATAGGTTTTAAAATGGTAAGTGAAAATCCATATCTATAACACAAACAACATATTTTGCATGGAAAAAAGTAATGATTTGGCTTTGAACCGGAGTCAATTTTATTTTCAGAAAACTTAAAAGTTCCTTTTAAAGAACCAAGAATTCCTACATCCTAAATATGACTGGAGCGTCAGACAGAACTCAGCAATGATGACCAAAACATTTGCCACATCACTGAGCTTATACAGAGTTGAGAGCAGAGAAATCCCAGAAACCCATGTGGGAGAATAGTGTTTGGGATCAAGAACCTATACACTGCTCTACAGTGTCTGAATGGGCTTTTATGTCATGGTTGGCTCATATGACATTGGTGAAAAATACTTACAGCACAAACTTCATAATCTGAATATTCCCAATTTTACACCCAGTAGTCTTTGTTTGTTTAAAGATACATTAAGATTGTGTATTGTGGTTTTTTTTATACTACTGAAATGGAAAAGTCAGTAGTTTGAATTTTTGCTCTAGGGCAGGTTAGAAATAAAACAAATCTATGGCAGATGTTGTTTTCTTTCTTTTTCAAACCTCCACTCTCCCTTTCATTGTCATTTTGAAGAGCAATTAGAATAATTAGTGACTGCAAGCATCAGAGTTCTGCACTTGCTTTAAAGGCAAGGGGGTTTCTGCATCACATATACTTTGGTGAGTCCCCAATGCAAACTCGCTGGACTCTGTCAGATCATCACGTCATTCTCAACAATTCTTTATTCAGCTGTGCTAGAGCCACTATTGACTCTGAATGAAACTCTGCCGTGTGACAGACATCAGCCTTTTGACGGGCCGGGGCGAAGAGGCGAGGACCAGCGTGTGAGCTGTTGATCTTCTCAGACTCGCATGCTCTGCACTCGTGCTCCTGAAAGCCGCAAATCAAACATCCTCTAACGCCACCTCCTCCGACCTGCCACAGCCGTCTGAGGTAGATACGGTGCTTACTTCAAACACCCCAGAGACAAAAGAAGCATCTTCATTAACCAGCAGGCACACAGACACAACCAGATACAAAAACCCAGATGTGAAAGGATGTTCTGTATAATATAGGAACTGTTCATTTGAACTGAAAGTAGTCCAATTCTCTTATTTGGGTCTGATGTGAAATGCATTTTAATGGAACTGAGAATTAACTTTGCACTTTTTGAATTTTTGAGGTTGGGCGTGAGGCGTGAGAAACATATAAGAAACATACAGTGTGCTGTCTCATTGCCTAATCGCCTGTTATTAAAGATGTCTTGAATGGCATTGACACCTGCACACAAATCTACAGTTCCCTACTCAAACCAACCGTTGTACTATCACAAAAACCAAACCAACCTCAGGCCAATTGCAAAGGAACTTGTTTCTTTAGCCACTCTTTTCGAGTCATTCATGTCTATGCTATGCTGTGCTACTTACAGTCTGTAGAATGTATTAAACTTTTGCCCTCTGTGGCTCTTGAATGATTGCAGTTGTTGCTGAGGGTCATGGCAGTCACACACTGTATTATCAAATGTGTGAGGCCAAATATCTTTACATCAATTTCATGTGAGGTTATTTGAGGAGCAATCTTATTTGAATAGCACGGTTTTATTATTTTTATTTACCTTTGAAAATAATTGCCAATTGCCAATTTCACCATTTTCAGTTTAAGTTCCATCCAGGATACATTTGCTGAAATGGATTTCTATTTTCCATATGCTTTACATTACACTATAGTGTTGGTTTCACAACATTACAGATTGAGTAGCATTTTGTGTAATTCATGAGTCCAAACCGCAGAGACTTTTGCAGAACCCTATTTTAAGGGAATGTGCCACAGAGATTTATCACACGTGCACAGGCAGGACAGATGAAGTGTCACCGTGCTCATCTGCCCTCACTACAGGCGGAGGTCACGCTCACTACACCCTCCCACAGGTGTCAGTTATGCGACAGCGTGTTCCATGCATCACCAGCTCCCCTTCCTCACACAGGAAGTGTGAGTGTGTGTCGTAGTGCTTGTGGGTGCTTTGCTCTTTGTGCTCTGCACAAGGCTGTCCCATGATGCACTTGTACACCATCCAGGCCTCGTGCAGAGAAATCGGGTCTGAATGTTTTTTTTTTTTACGATACGCAGCGCACGTCTGCTTGGTCACCTCCAGTCAGGGACCCGTCTTTGTCTCCTCAGCGTTAAGAGGGCTGAACCAACATCACTATTTACCTTTTACACGATGATAATAAAAAATGAGCAAAAGTAATGCAAAAATAGGTTGAATCTGACTAAATTATTTCAAAACAATCCCATAATACTGTCAAGATGTTTTCACGTCTTTAGATGTGAAAAAAACAGGGCCTCAGATGTATCCCAGACAGACCTGGGGATGTCGTGGAATAAGCTCGGCAGAGGAGGACATGTTAGCATTGTGTCTGTTCTCACAAAGTTGATCAGCTTCAGAACAAGCAAATTTGATTTTAGGGATTCAGTGTAAATGTAGCACTCATTATCTTACAGAGTATTATTATATTTACAGTAGAAGCACATCAGGTTACATAAATACATACGTGTGTTTTTGGAACATTTATAATGTAATGCCCCAGGTACATATTCATTATCCCTCAGTCCTGCCTCACAATATCTGTGATAATATTATATTCTGGTCAGAGTGCTACATTCAAATTCTACTCCCAGACCAGCTCGTCTTATTCATGTCCAAAAAATAAAAATAAATAAAATAACAGCTGATCTCAGATCAGCTTAAGTCTTCAGTTGGATATTATGACGTTTTAATTGCGGCGTACTCCGAGGTGTCCAGCTCTGAAAGAGAGACTTTTATTGGTCGACGGACTATGGCCTTGTGGTTCAGGGAGGCGTATACCAGTGGGCTGTCCTCTTCCTCCTCCTTCACGTCGTCCTGCTCACGCCTTCGCCCTGGTGCCACCTGATTGGCCAGACGGCTTCCCGCCGAGGGGCGGTCTCTATGAGATGAGGCCCTGGTAGGTGGGATATCATACATGCTGGATGGACTGAGGTGGGCAGGCAGACTGTGGGTGTTTCCTTGCTGATGACTAATGGCATTGTTTATGGGATTAGGAATATATGCCACTTGCGTCGCTGTATACTGTAAAGCAGATGCAAATATGGTGACACACTGCCAGTGAAGAAGGATGCTTCTATTTCCACCAGTAGAGAGTCTAACAAACTGACATACTGTACCTGATTCTCAGCTGTCCTCTCTTTCCTTGATGTTTTGGGTCCTATTCAAGTGTAAAAGATGATTATAAATATTAACCAAAACAGTCCTGCACCAAACCTCTCTGCACATCATGTATTATGTTAAAGAAGAAGAAAAAAGAGCCCTACATACGTTGGCATTTAATGATGAGCAGAGATCCAAGCATCACTGTTGCTACCACCAGCAGAATCCCACCACAGATGTAGACATAGGGCAGCAGAAATGACCAGTTTACATTATCACTTTCAGACCCATCTGGAACAAATACATTTAGCAATTCTGTGAGAGTGGTATTTCAGTGACTTAATAATAAGTCACAGAATAAAATAATTATATTGACGTTTTAATTAATTTAATTATAATATTTAAATATTAACATATTCACCCAATTATAAAGCTGTGAGTTTGTCTGCTTGTGAGATAAAGCATAAAAATGAACTTACTTGGTTTCGTTAGATTTCTTTCAACTTTGGTGTCCATGTTATCTTTAGTTGTTACAGAGTCTGTTAGGACAACATGATTTGAGTTTATGTTTGAACAAAAATATGTTTGTATGTGTGTTTGTATGTGTGTGTGTGTACATAAGTTAAAGTGTTTTACCTGTCACAGTAACATTGATATTATGGCTTACAGTGGATACATATGCATCTACTTTACACCTGTAAATACCACTGTGAGAGGCAGATAAGTTCCTGAATATCAGGAATGAGATCCTTTTATCCCCAGTAATATTCCTCCATTCTGTTATGGTGTGACTGGAGTGATTCAGAAGTTTGCAGTCATTCCCATTATCAACTTTGCACCATGACACTGATGTGTTTTTCCAGCAGTGTGGATCAGTGGTGACGGTACAGTTGATCTTCAGGAGCTGCATTGGTGCTGCTCTCCACACTGTGTTACGAGGCACAGTGAGAGTTGCAATACACTGATGTGTGGGCTCTGAAATACAATGAGATAAAGAGAGAAATTAAGAATATTATGAAATATGTGTAGATTTATACTAGTGGTTGATAAAGGGTTAACTGATCAATACACACACAAGAGGAGTGTTAGTCCTATTTAACAAAAACACGTCCCTGAAGACGTCCTCCAAATGTGACTGTGAATGCCCTCTGAATATTATTTTGTTGAGTTGCAATGTTATAGAAGATGTTATTATAGGACGTTTGTAGGACATCCTGGTAAAGACCAGGAGACTTTGCAGGGATGTTTGTGGGACATAATTTAAATATTGTATATTCACCTGTTTTAACATTATGGTTCCCTATTAGTGCTATTTATTGTGAATTATTTTATGTGAAATCGTAGATTTCTCATCAGAATCTAATCTAATCTAATTTAATGGGAATTCACAGAACATTTTAAGCAGTTATTTGCAGGGCTTAAATAATTTTTCAGTTATTTGTAAATGCACTTTCAAACTTCCAGTTCTCCATGTACTGATTCAGTCTTCAAAACTAAAAATAGTACGAGTAATTTGTTAATATAATTTTGAAAGGAAAAAAAAGTTCCTGAAAATTAACAATTGCGTGGCCCTAAAAGAAAAAAAATGGCACTGAAGTCCACAAGACAGTTTTACCGACTGTAGACACTGCGAAGGATAAGAAAGTTTTTTTTCCTCATTTCTCAAAATCACACTTTTTTGTGGCATTTCTTTAAGTAGGAGTGTGTTTTACATTATAAGGGGGAGTCAGAAGCAAGGTGAGCCCCCCACCTCCTCCATCTGGGTCTAAAAGGCACGTCCTGTTTTTAACACATTCACTTCTGTGCAGCGTTTGTTTTTGTGCAGCGTTAGACCAAAAAATAAGATGAACTCTCTGTTTCAGTGACTAGGGAGAACTGAAATCTTAAACCTGCATATTTGCATAAAATTCCATGTTTCAAAAAGAATGTAAGGTTTCAGCTGTGTCTATTTTCTCAGAACATTTTTCTGAGAAAAACAAAAAGTTGTTACTGCAAGCCTGCAGTTACTGAAAACACATACTGCTATGTACAAGATTACCCTGGTTTCAATAAAACCACATATAGTAGAGACAGGCAGTAAGGTGTGAGCTATTTTTAAAATAGGACAGGCCTCACCTAAGCCACTTCATAACATCCGTTTGAACATTTATAAATTTCATACTGTTAATCCAACAAAGATGTTTAACTATTCATGACTATGTAGACCTTAATCTTCGATGTTCTAACAAGTGACCCAGAAGCCCCCTGCAGATGTAGATGAAGGACATGTTGCTGGGTAACATTGTTTACCCACAAGCTGCATCACAGCAGGACGCTGGTCCACACGCCCGTAGTCCCCAGCATTTCAAACTGAACAGTAAAGAGCTCATCATCCTGCCCCCTGCCCTTATCCTGCCCTCATCCTGCCCCGTCCTGTCCGCGTCCTTTGTGAACAACAGAGCTTCATAGATGGTGTGAATGCTAAGTTGTGAATCACAAACCTGATGAATAAGTGTTATCTGCTGGGTTCACAATACACATATGTGCATACAGCACCGTGTCATCTAAACAAACTTCAGCCTGTGTGTCATGAGCGAGACGGGCAGACGGGACCCTGACCTACCTGGAGAAATACCAGTAGCCAGCAGCAGGACCCACGGCAGGACCAGAGTGCATGTGACGAGATGGAAGCCACAGGGCTCCATGGATGTTTGAGTTCAGGTGTGCTGAGAGGTTCTGGCGTACAGAGCGGCACATCCCCCGTCCGAGCAGCGCGAGCGTGGCGTGTCCACGGGAGGAAGAGCAGCGTGAAGATGTGAGCTCTTCACTGCTTCTGCTCCTTTGTCTCATCTGTCTGAATCAATACTTCTCTTTCGCTCTCTTGTTTCTGCTTTCTGACACCCTCGCCGCTCTTACCTCACCTCCTGTGTGCTGTGGTTATCATCTCCACTCGAGTGCTGTCGCAACAACGCCACCACATGGAGCACTACTGAACAGCTACAAGTTTCTACACAGGAACTGATCTAACCTTTCTCATGTTATTCAAATAAAGTTACGTAATAACATTTAAATATACGCTAGCTGTTTTCTCTAAGATAGATAACAGTCACGTTACATTGTACGTTATGTGGGCTAATGTACATTATGTACGTTTTTCAGGAAAGACGTAGTTTTAAGATCATCTAAAATGAGAAAGAGAGTGTGCATTGTGATATTTGCATCATCATCTTATCTTAGTATTACAAAGCATTTGAGAAAGTAGGCCAGGCAAATGGCTCATCATTTCTTTGACGGCATTCACTTTTGCATTGTACACTACAGTCACTGCAAATGCCATGCTAAATAAACCGAAAACCTTCATAAAAGTTCTTTAAATACTGTTTTGTGCATGAAGAATCAGGGTGTCTCTTTTAGGTACTTAACAGTAAAACGTTGGCCTTGTCCTGTCTCGTCTTCCTCACTGATGAGAGTGGTGGATCTGCTAGGTGATTGTTTCTGATGTCAATCTATCCCCTCCTATTTATGCAGGCAGGCAAATTTGAACAAACAGGTTTGTGTGTAGCTTCGCCAATGAGTCAGATACTGCCCAGAGATTATTGTGCCCCACCAGGCTTTCTGTGCTAGAAATAACACAGTTACTCACAATCTTTATTCACAACTGTCATATTTGTAACCTGTTTTTTTTATTATCATTTTAGAGTTTACAAGCAGTTCACACACATATTCCACACCAGGGAATCTACACTGTGACTTCTACTAATTGTGTTCGCTGGGTATGTTAAAGGCTGACATCGAAACATTCAAGGCCTAAATCCTAAGGCCCCCAACCACAGCCCTGCTTCTAATGCTTCTGCTTTTCCGTTCTTCTTCTTCTGGGGTCACGGCCACACTTCTCTGATGACCTCGTGATTGCCTCTGCACCTTGTCTCCTTGTTTTCTCATGCTGATGCAGTTTTCAAAGCTTCTTTTTTTCAAGAGCATGATTATGCTTGTCTTGATCACACATGATCAACTTTAAGACACTGGCCCAAGTTTGTTGCTATATATGCAAAAGTAAGTAAACAGAAGAAAACATATTCCCTGACAAGACCTTTTCTTTCTTTCATTCCACACCTACACCTATTTACACAGCGTTTTTATCATTCTCAGAGGTTTCTTATCCTCTTTATAAAATTGCCATGTTAACCTTCCATTTGATTTAAGCTTGTGTTAGTTATGCCAGAGAGGCTCTATATAATATATATATATCTGTAATTAAGATGGTAAATTATTGCATCTTCTTCAAATTCTTACGGATGCACGAACAGAAGAATCTACTTCAGTGATAGAAGACAATTTTCACCGGACTCCTTCCTATTGGCCTATATCAACTGAGATTTCTGAGGCGAGTTCAAATTCGGCTGAGATGAGTGAAATGTTTTCAGTGGTGGCTGCTGGTCATTGAAAGAGGGGAAGCTCATGGTCAGGTTAAATTTTAAAAATGTCAATTTATTTATACATAAATTCTACTGTCATGTAGGGCTACGCCCCCCTCCCTGCATGTTTTCATTAAATTTTTCAAAAGCAGACTGAGCATCTCACTGCTGAATTCAGCGCTGCTGAATTTTACCCACACTATCGATATTGTTTGCCATGCCCAACTTTCTGTCAATGTTTACTATATCAGTTGTTTCATGCACGTGTGATTCAAAATTTCATCTGAATTTCATCTCTGCTCTCTTCAGAAACTGACTGCAAGAGCAGAGATCTAGTCATTTTAGACAGAATGAGACAATTCCAGACATCAGCTGTGTTTTCTGGTATGTGTGGCCAGGACAAATTTCCTTCAAGATGATGTTCTAAAGCATTTGTAGTCAGTGAAATGTTAATACAACTGTACACATTTGACCATTTAATTTGACATTAAGCTAAACATCCCTTGTAGATTTTAGAGAAATCTCCTAAGCCTTTATGAGGCAGATTTCTCTGAATCCAATTACCAAATAGCTGGTGCAAGTCAGAGATCTGACGAACTCTTGAACATCCCACCACGAAATCCACGGCATAATGAAAGGGTTAGAAGAGCTTGTCACTGTGAGCATAGGTCACTGAATCAGTCTCATCAGATTGAATCAGATTGCACCTGATCAGATTGCACCTGATCATCCTCCATCAACTCTGTGTTGACTAGATTTTCAGTGAACAGTTTCAGGAAAAAGCGATACCAACAATTGCTGATGTTTTCCTTACAACAGAAGGACAGACTATGGCCTCAGTGTCAACACGGTGCCCTAAAGGTCCCAGCCCTGTCAGTGGTGAGCCTGACATGCCTCTTCATGCCTTATTCTGCACATTGAGGTCTACAGAGCTCCTCAATTGGTACTGCAGAACTGCCCACAGACTCCATTCCTTGTCAGATAGATTCCATAAGTTCAGAGATTGTAGAAAAATGGATGTTTTATATCATGTCTGAAGGAAGATTTATTTATCAGTCAGGCCTGGTGATACTGGCATTTTGGCTAGATCAGCTCCTCCTCAAGAAAGCTTACACTCAACTGCTTGAAAGATCCACAGAAAAAAAATTCACAAGATGTTTGGATTTGTTGCTGAGCTCCAAGAGTTGATCTTTGACTTGGTCCTTTCAAATCAGCCAAACATGATTTGCAGAGTCTGTTGTCTGAATTCAGTTCAAATGAAAGAAAACAAGTTAGTGATTCTCAGGAATTAGTTTCAACAGTTCCCATCAGAGTACACAGGCTTCTGAATTGAAACCAGAATCCATAATTTCACAGGTGCTCATGAGAAATTGTGTTTCTTGTATATCTGCAGACTAAGTAAAGTTACTCAGATTGTGAGAAATATTCTAATCTAATGCATGTCTGCAGAGAGATTTGATTTTTAAACAAAACATGGAAATCCGCACCCTTGTCAAAAACACAAATAGCAGTATCCCTCTTACCAACTGAGTCTGTAAAGGATTTCCCATATAAAACAACATGCATGCAGTGTTCCTGTCCTTCTCTTAGAACAATCAATGACATGGACAACAAACAATGACATAGACAAAACTATACAAATCTATAAGCCCGTACACATGGTACACATTGTACACATGAGCCCACCAAACCAGGCAGTGCTCTGTATGTACCTTTCATCCAGCTAGGGTTAGAGCAATATGATTTCTCTGTGTTTTCCAGTTTGTGCTCTTTATAGCTGTTTGTCACACATCCATGTTACCTTGACTGAGCATGGAAATATCACCTATCCAAGTGTTGCATCAGAAAAAGATCCACTCGTGGTCACAACAGTGTTTGGTGCAGCTCAGGACGTCATGGTGTGTGACAGTGTGGCCTGAGACGTTGAGAGCAAGCAAGAAGTTGAAGGAAAATGTCTCACAAAGACTAAGATTCACTCATTTGGAAAAACAGTTTCACTGATGGTGGAGAGTCAGAATGACGCTGTGACTTTGATGCTTTCAGAAAGCCAAGATGATGATGTTCAAATAAACGGTAATAATGACAACTGATACTGAACAAGAGGAGAGTAAAGATGTGAAGAACTGCTTCAAACTGACTGGACTATAACCACACAGCCAATAATGGACTGTATGGATACAGGGATGTTAACAGTTTTTCAGTGGCCAGTGCATGTTTAAACAGGCTTTTACCTCAGCAGGCTCTCTATTGTAGATCAATTTACTGAAGTAGTTTTTTTTTTTAAATAATAGTAAATTTATTTTATGGTGGAAGTTCCTTAAACTTGACATTGTCCTTAAAAAAACCTTTACTTTTCTACTGAATATTGCATGACATTCAGCTCTGCAGTTTACAGATATCACTTTATCAAGAACATTTACTTCTTATTACAGTGAAGCTGTGGCCTTATTTCAACCACAAATTTGACCATTTAATGTGCTGTTTGATTATTTCAGGCACATGGTAAATAACTCATACATTTGATAATTTTATGAGTTAAACCACAGTAGACTTTCTGTCCCAGCAAGGACATGACAACAAATTTCTATGCTGTGTGTATGTGTATACATATAGTGGTGCCTGACAGATTGTGCACACTTTTGGTTTTGAACATAAATCTAATGTAAATCTTCATCAGACTGTCACACTAAATGAATGAGTGTTATTGTTTGTCTTATTTGTTTGATCTGGTTCTCTTAATCTATTTTAGGACTTCTGTGACAATCTGATAAAGTTGTAGGTCAAATTTATGCATAAATATAGAAACTTCTAAATGGTTAATAAACATTTCACTTTTCTGAGAGAATCTTCTGTTTCAGCTGATTTTAATTTCTGTAAATCAATAATGGTTATCAAATGTATTGGATATATGAAAAGTTACTCAGAAAGGTAAATCAAAGTTTATTTCTGACATACTGCACATAGTAGTATATGGTACAACCAGTGGCGGACTTAGAAATTTGGGGGCTCAAGGCGAATTTTGCTAGGGGGCCCATCAACATTAATATGCGAGAAATAAGTTAGCTAGTCAGGGGGCCCATACAGTGGGCTGCAGTGGGAGGGGCCCAAGGCAGTTGCCTAGCCATGCCTCTATGCAAAGACCGCCTCTGGGTACAACCAGGAGTGAAATGTGTTGACCACTGCCCCCTCACATGAACCACTTAAGAGGATTTAGCTCCACACTACAGTCATTCCAGCCCTACTGCAGACCAGCTCTCCCATCTGCATGTATCTGACGCCCCCTGTTGGTGGATCAGACTTCCTAACTGACAGAAATCAGCGTTTGAAACTTGGAAAACGTGTCTGACTCCCGGACCATCAGGGCTCACTCCACACAAAGCCCTGTCCTTTCTCCCCTACTCTTCTCCTTCTACACAAACAGCTGTGCCTCCATAAGGCAGCCAAACTCTTGAGGTTTGCTGATACCTAATCTCTGGTGGGGATGAGTCAGCCTACAGCAGTGAGATAGACAAACTAATACAGGTGCATCTCAGTAAATTATATCATCAAAAAGTTAATCAATTTCAGTAATTAAATACAAAAAATATAAAACGCATATATTATATAGATTCATCACAAACAGGGTGATCTATTTCAAGTGTTTATTTCTGTTAAATGTTGATTATGGCTTACAGCCAACAAATACCTAAAATTCTCTCAAAAAATTTGAATATTAGACCAACTGAAAATAATGATTAATTCAGAAATGCTGGCCTACTGAATGCAGCGTGGCATGGAGGCGATCAGCCTGTGGCATTGCTGGTGTTATGGAAGCCCAGATTGATTTGATATTGTAATTTATTGAGGTGCACCCGTATTCTGGAGCAAAATAACCCTAGTCCAACTAGAATGCCATTGTAGATAAACAATCCTACAACTACAAAAATGCAACAAATTCTAGTCTACTTAAAAGTAGTCACCATGGTCAATGAAGACAATACTTGGCAAGATAAAAACGGCGCCAAATGGGAATTACAAACTGTCTAGGTCATCGTGCCGCATGTACAATTAGAAAATGGAAACTCTTTTGGCGAAAGTGTGGGTGGCTCTTAAAAGAGCCGTTGGTTTTAAGTGGCACTGTCGCGCTTTACTTGGAGCTGGTATACTTGGTGACGGCCTTGGTGCCCTCAGACACGGCGTGTTTGGCCAGTTCTCCAGGAAGCAGCAGGCGCACGGCGGTCTGGATCTCCCTGGAGGTGATGGTAGAGCGCTTGTTGTAGTGGGCGAGACGAGAAGCCTCACCAGCGATGCGCTCGAAGATGTCGTTCACGAAAGAATTCATGATTCCCATCGCCTTGGAAGAAATACCGGTATCAGGATGGACCTGCTTCAGGACTTTGTACACGTAGATAGCGTAGCTCTCCTTCCTGGTCTTTCTGCGCTTCTTGCCTCCTTTAGCCGCCGTCTTGGTCACGGCTTTCTTGGATCCCTTCTTAGGAGCGGACTTCGCAGGCTCAGGCATTGTAGTTGTAGAAAAACGAACAACAATAAAAAACGGCGCGAGAGCACATGGTTTATTTAGACTCTGGTATGCTAATTTGAACACGCCCGCCCCTCTGCGGGGATGGCAAATTATTACTGGCCAGAAACAACCCCTCCTCTCACACGGACCTCCTATCGTTGCTCCATCACTGTATCGCGACGGGGTAGCGTCTTTTAATTCCGCCCCAGCCATAGTTCTGGGATTTTTCCTTTTTTAAATTATGCTTTGTGATTAATCAATATTTGAGCATTGCAACGTCCCATCAGCATGTTAATAATATTAAAAGTATTGAATTTTCCGCGTGTCTTGGAAAGAAAGCACAGAAAGCTAGGCTATGCTAGCTACGTCACTGTTTCTCATTCGCTTTGTCATATCGCACTTTTCTACTCATGTAAGGAAGAGTGTTTTAAAATGACAGTGAGGCATTTAAACTTAAAATCCTACAACATGCAAAAATTTAAATGAGTTTATTAGCCCTTTATCAGTATTAATTCGTTCAACATTTGTAGGTACGAAGACATGGAACAACTCTTTTTAACGGATTATATGGGTGGCTCTGAAAAGAGCCGTTGTTTTTCGTCTTTAGTTCAGGGTTTAACCTCCGAAACCGTACAGAGTACGTCCCTGGCGTTTCAGAGCATAAACCACATCCATAGCGGTGACGGTCTTTCTCTTGGCATGCTCGGTGTAGGTGACCGCGTCTCTGATCACATTCTCCAGGAACACTTTGAGAACACCACGGGTCTCCTCGTAAATCAGACCAGAGATACGCTTGACACCGCCACGACGAGCCAGACGGCGGATAGCAGGCTTAGTAATGCCCTGGATGTTATCACGGAGAACCTTGCGATGACGCTTAGCGCCTCCTTTCCCAAGTCCTTTACCACCCTTTCCTCTTCCAGACATAGTTACAGCTTCTTTCACCACTTAAAGAACAGTGAAACAATGAAGCTCTAACGTCTAGCGCGCCGATATTATTCTGCTCTAAAGGACCTGCTTGAAGACACTAGAGCACTGGAGGAGGCGGCGCTAAATGCCAAGATCATCCAAACGCCTCCACGTTTAGACGAACTGGAATAAGGGCTCCACACTAAGTCACAAAAAGTATTGTAGCGTGTCGGCGGGAGTGTCAGACAGGTTTTGTGTGTTCATCTCAACTCTTTATTGACTGCTTTATGAAGAGTAAGGGAAGAGTCACACAATCACTTAACGTTTTTGTTGTTGCATTCACATAAACCATTCGAACTAGGTCATCACGCTTCCAACATGATATGAACACGGCCTAACAGTGCTAAAATAAACACAAGTGACTGTACGGAACAGACACGTATGACCAAAACACATAATAAAACCACATAATAACATAATTCATCACATTTAAACGAAGAACATTCACTCTTTTAGCGCCATGCTCCACCCCTATACACCAGTGGCAACGCCACATAGCTCCCCGCCAAAAGGTCAGCCGTCCCGGCGACCCATAAAACAGAAAAAACAACAGTCACCTTAAAGAAAGAAACAATAATCACAGGTCCACCTCAAACTCTATAAGACGGCTTGGCGGCCTCCGCGTCCGCTGAGGCCGGGCAGGAACAGTCAGTGGGGAGACGTGGGCAGTTGGAGGTCCCGGGGGCGTGACAGCGGTCAGCGGTGTCAGGGGGTCAGTGCAATGTCCAGCCCCCGGCAGCTTGGGTTTGTAGGGGGCAAGACGGTCACGGTGAACAACCAGGTGTCGCCTGCCTCAACGAATCCTGTACACTACCTCCCCCAGTCGTGACAGAACTGTGCAGGGTCCCACCCATGCAGACTGCAGCTTCGGGCAGAGACCCTTCCTGCGTTGCGGGTTAAACAGCCACAAGCTTCTATTCACCTCCAGCGGCTCCCCCGCACAGCGTGTATCATACGCGCGCTTTTGCTTTTTTGCGCTAGTCTCCCTCTGGTTCACCCTGGTCATCTCATACACCCCATGCAGCGTGGACAGCAGGTCGGTGACAAACTTCGGCCCGGGCTCGTGACTCCCCCCCCCGTTTGGGGGTGCACCGAAAACCAGATCCACGGGGGTACGTAGCTCACGGCCAAACATCAGTAGCGCCGGGGTAAACCCTGTTGTCTCCTGTACCGCGGAGCGACATGCTAGCAACACAGCAGACAGGTGCCTGTCCCAATTGCGCTGGTTCGCGCTCGTGACCATCGCGAGTTGTGTAGACAAAGTTCTGTTGAAACGCTCCACCAACCCGTTGCACTGAGGGTGGAGCGGAGTGGTCCTGGTCTTTCGCACACCCAAAACCCGGCAGACTTCGCTTATGACTTCCGATTCAAAGTTTCTGCCCTGGTCGATGTGTAGCTCTTCAGGCACCCTGAAACGGCAGAAGAATTCAGACACCAGTTTGTCAGCCGTAGTGACCGCGCTTTGGTCGGGCACAGCGTGAAATAGTCCACCGCGACCAGGACGAAAAGATTGCCCGCATCAGTCACCGGGAACAGCCCTAACACATCAACCGCCACATGCTCCATCGGGCTGCCGGACTGCAACGGTATCAGCGGTGCTCTCGCCGGCCTCGCCGGTCCTTTCTTTGCGGCGCAAGCGTCGCAGCAATGTACAAACAACTCCACATCTGTACGACAGCCTGGCCAGTAGAAGCGCTGGCGCAATCTCTGCAGCGTCTTCGGTTCTTGGTGCCCCATGAACCGCCTGCAAGACCGTGTTGCATAATCACGCTTTGAGTAACGCAGCGCTGGCCCACCGGGTCCACCCAAACCCGACACAGGACGCCATTCACGAGCTATAAGCTACCCCAATTAGACTGCAGCGCCTTGGCGATGGGACCCAGAACCGTGATATCAGCCTAGTCAGGCACCGACGACGAATCTAATGCCCGAATTGCCCACTCAACTTCTGGGTCTGCTCGTTGTATTACACCAAATTGGTCGAACGGCACACAAGGGACTACACCCAGCCCAGGCTCGGTGCGTGTAATCACAGCGCAATGCCCGAGCTCCCCGGAGTTTGTTTCAGCAGACAGTACCTACACTCGGATTGTGCACATGGTCTGCGTGATAGCGCGTCCGCGTTACCATGGCTGCGTCCGGGGTGATGCACAATTTAGAAGTCGAACTCCTGCAGCCTGGCCAACCACCTCGCAAGTTGGCCCTCTGGTTCGTGGAAATGCATCAACCATTGCAAGGATGCGTGGTTGGAGCGCAGCAGAAACTGCCCGCCGTACACATGAGGACGGAAGTGTTCCAGGCCCGCAACCACGGCTAACAGCTCCCTGCGGGTAACGCAGTAATTACGTTCGGCCTTATCCAGGCGCCGGCTGAAATATGAGACGACGCGTTCAACCCCGTCCTCTACTTGTGACAGCACCGCTCCCAAACCGTGGTCACTCGCATCTGTATCCACTATAAAGTGTTCGTCCATCCTAGGGTATGCGAGAACCGGCTCACTACACAGCTGTTGTTTTAGCATGCAAAAGGCTCTCTCTGTCTCAGCCGACCAGCAAAATGTTACACCGCCCTTAGTTAAGTTATGTAGTGGAGATGCAATTTCCGCGAAGTTTTTAATGAAACGGCGGTAGTATGACGCGAGTCCCAGGAAGCTGCGTACCTGCTTGACACTACTTGGAGTGGGCCACTCGCGAACCGCCTCTGTTTTCTTTGGGTCCGTTTCGATCCCTGCCCCGCTCACTACGTGCCCCAAGAAGTGCACCCGATTCTGCAGCAGGTTGCACTTAGCCGGGTTAAGCTTTAGGTTTGCTGCACGGATCAACCCCACTACGAGCTCCAAATTTGACCGCGCCGACTCAAAATCAGACGCGTGAACCAAAACGTCATCCAGATAAACCACACACGTAGTCTTCGGGATCCCATTAAGGACGCGTTCCATCAACCGTTCGAACGTTGCTGGAGCGCTACACGACCTGAATGGTAGGACGGTGAACTGCCATAACCCAGTTCCTATTGTGAAAGCAGTCTTCTCTCTGTCAGGCTCCGCCAGAGGCACCTGCTAGTATCCGCTGCGCAGATCCAGCGAGCTAAACCACGCCGAACCAGACAGTAATTCTAGCGAATCATTGATGCGTGGTAATGGATACGAATCTACTTTCGTTACCTCGTTAAGCTGTCTATAATCCACGCAGAAACGCCAAGACCCATCCTTTTTCTTTGCTAGTACAATAGGTGAGGCCCAAGGGCTCGTGGAAGGCTCGATCACGCCCATCTCAGCCATCTCGTGCAGCTGTCGTTCTGCAGCCACGCGCTTCGCAAATGGTAATCGATACGGCCATGATCTAACTGGCTTAGCATCGGCTGTGACGATTTTGTGTTCCGCCAACCCCGTCCTCGTGCAGTTTCGCTCCGAACTAGCAAAGGTGTCCCTGGAGCGCTCCAACAGGTCCCACAGTTTCTTTCCCTGTGGGGCGGAGAGGTTCTGAGTACTACGCTCCCACAATTCATGTACCGGGTCCGTGCTAAATATTTAAGCCATGTTCGACTTTTTCACCCTCTGCCCGTCCAATGCCGGCCCTCCACATAACTCCACAAGTTCGCCATTAAGTGACAATGTACCCTGCCCACAATCAATAATGGCCCCAGTGCTCTTGAGAAAGACGAGTCCTAAAATACATGGGTCCCCGCTTTCCACCAGCCAGAACTGGTGTGGATAAGGACTAGAGGTGTATTCAACTAAGGATTTTCATAGTCGAATCTGATTCATCAGATTTGCCCTTTAGTCGACTAATAGTCTAATTGTTTATTGATATATTTATTTATCTAGAGCACCTTAAACGGGATCCCGTTCTCATTCGGGACTTTTTTCCACTTCAAAGTAAAAACCTAAAACACTCAGATAAATGAATAAACATGGTAGGTTGGCTTAATTCAGCTTTTATTTATTTACTTATTTATTTTTTTATGAAACGTTAGAGAACATTAACCGTCAGTGCGCAGTGCACATATCGACCTGTCAGACAGGCACTGTGCAAAATGTCAAAAACATTTTAAATAAAATATGCCTGCCTGAAAATATAAAAAAATTGCCACACAACAGCAAAAAAAATTATAAGTAAAGGTTCAAGTAACGGGGTTTAAAAAGCAAACAACAACAACAAATGTTTATAGGCCTACTTGCCGAGACGCACCGCGAGGAGACAAGACAACACGACCGAAACGACAAACGGCTGAACTATTTTTTTTTTCACTTTACCCATTTTAAATGGTATGCCATGTTGGTTGTTGTTGTGCGAAATGAAAGACGTTGATGACATAACTTGCACTTTACTTTGTTTGACTCATCTTTATCTTTTCAAAATACTTTTGAAGTTTTTTTAGTAGCCATTATAATCTCGGCAGACGCTGACTATCGTGTAGTGTGTTCAGCTCCGCTTATTTGGATTGTGCAACTGCAGGGTGTAATTTATTAATGTGTAGTAAGGAAGATGCCTATTGTTAATGCACACACATCATTTTACAATATTTATTAACAGAAATTAGGATGATTTTCTTTGACAAAAGGCTATATATAACGAAAACAAAGACATTTAATGTAACAACTAATTCCTAGCAGCATCCTTGGGTACCCCCATGCAGTTAGAATAGTACATTCGACTATGACGTTCATAGTCGACTAGGGGGTATAGTTGACTATAGTCGAATCAGCGACTATTGCAGGTCACCCCTAATAAGGACCCTGCCCAAAGTCAACATCAGCTAACCTACACCCCAACAGTTTGACACGCTCCCTGGTAACGGTGGCTAGACAAGCCCGTTCGTTTGGCATACTAGGTTGGTAAATCGTAGTATCTGGTAAAACGTCGGGGCGCAACAACGAAACTGATGAGCCGGTATCAATAAGGGCTCTTACGGTGGTCTCACCAAAGCCGCAGTCAACGTACTGTCCGCCGTGTCCGAGGAAACGCGAGGTAAACACAGAGGGCAACATGTCGTTATCGGGCGCCAACCTGTCCCTCATTGGGCGGCCCCATTCCCGTTTCCCGGCGCCTCGCACTGAGATGACTTGTGCCCACGTTGACCGCAACGCCAGCACACCACAGAACCACCAGGGGGGCCACGAGCTTGCCTCGTCCCGGAGCCGATTTGTTGGGGTGCCCTCCAGGGGCTAGCGCATGCATCCAGACAGGATCAACTCCGCTCTCCCAGCTTCGCACACTGCCGCCTCCAGCAAAACCTAATCAGCCAAGCCGACGTGTGTTTGAAGCTCGCACGGTTCCAACGCGTTCAGGAACTGACCAAGTGCTAGCTGAAGTTGGACCTCACGTGGGAGGGAGGGGTAAGCCTGTCGCACCAGCAGAAAAATTTCGGAAGCCAGGAATGAGATCCGTTCCCCGTGTCCGCGACGCCAGCCAGGCAGGAGTTGTCTAGCGGCCGCTTCTGGTGGTTGGTGACCGAAGCGAGAAAGTATTCTAAAAACATAAATATATATAATACAATTTTTTCAATTTTATTTTATCTACTTACAGTTATAATACAGACAATCGACATCTAAACAATTACAAAAATATAAGCAAATAAATTATTCAACCGTGTCTATTCAATCCAGAGCCGGAGTGGCTAATCGGGAGATTCGGGAGGATTCCCGATGGGCCGGCTCATGTCAGTCTCTAGTTTGGGCCGATTGGGAGGGAAAAATAATTTTGGGCCGGATTTGGGCATGAAACTCCCGGGCTGAAAAAGTGTCCCACTCCGGCCCTGATTCAATCTGTGTTGGAAGGTGAGGGGTTAAGTTAAGTGGAAGCCCGTGAGCCTGTGTCTCCCCCTATCAGGACTGTGGTCCCGCTGTTCGTTTACAGAGGGCCTGGCAGTAATAATTCAGAGCAATACCAGTTTCTAATGACAGTAATATTGGGCTTAACTGTATGATAATTTCCACCCGCTGTGGCGACGCTGTGAACCTTATTTTGTTTGGAACCTTATTTTTCTTAATATATATATATATATAAATATATATAAGGTTCCAAACAAAATAAGGTTCACAGCGTCGGTCTTTAGACCTACACATTTGTATCTGTAACGTTTAGCTCCACCCCTTTGTGTGTATCTTGCCTTGTTCCCTCCCTCTGTTCCCTTTCGTCGATTCTGTTTCGATTCGTCACGCCCTTTTTGTGTATCCCTGCCAATGTTATCCTTATCAGCTGTTTTGAATATGTGGTTTGATTAGTTTGTGTATATAGTCTGGTTGAGTTCATGTGTTCCCTGTGGGTCTATGTCTGTAGGTTGGTTTACGTTGTTAATGGTCTTTGTCGCGCTTTCAAGTCTCCGTGTCCTTTTAGGACTTCTGTGATCAGTCTGGTATTGAGGTGTCTAGGTCTGTTGCGGTTCTGGTTAGAGTTCTGTCGTCTTTGATTCGTTTCGGTTCTTTGTTGAGTTTCCCATGTTATATGTAATTGTCCTTTTGATCTGGTTGTAATGTGTCTTGGTCTTGCTTGTACTATATGGTTGTTCCCGCTGTGTATTCGTACTTAAGTGTTGCGAGGGTTTTCGTATGTCTGGGTTTTTAGTTCGGTTAAATATTATGATTTGATCCGGTGTGAATTGTTCATGACTGTTGTTAGACATTGTGATTTGATTGTGTGAATTGTTTATTGTCGTTGTCCGAGTGGTAATCTTTGTCTTTAGATCAGTGTGTGTTTCTGTGTAGGCATTTTGTATGTGTGATTATTATGCCGCGCCGATCTCGGAACGTGCGTGTTGGAAAGGTCGAGGTTATAGGAGGTAGTACCGCCACTGACTTGAAAAAATGTGGTTCTTTGCAGCAATTGTGTCCGCCGTCTGATTCTAGATCATTACAGTATCTAAACAGTTAAGATCTTCCATGTGTAAAAAAAGGATTGTGAATTTCTATATAGAGTTTAGGAGTAATTAATCCAGGTGTGAAATATATGATAGGAAATCATATAACAATTTATAGAGTGTGCACTATGTAAATGTAACCAGGGGTGTATTTAAAATAATGTAAATAAAATTATTTACATGTGGTTTCTTTGTTTTGTACCGTACTTCAGGATTACATGTGGGACAGCCGATTGCAAAATCCCATTCCCCAAGCAGCTGGAGATGATGGAGCGAGAGCAGCGGCAGTTGCAGGAGGACCGTGTTCAGAAGGTGATAGAAAGGAGTTTACTCCAAGAAGAAAGACAGGGGGCGATTCTTAAACGCATATGTGGCAAATCATTCCACCAGTCAACCAGGAGCAACCACAGGGTGAATGACAACATCCGACTGGAGCCCATGAGGAACGGTCAGAATGGCTCTTTCCACTCTGCTGCATCCTCTGTGAGCCTCTGCGCACCACTGGATAAGCCGCAGAGAGTGAGCGGGATCCAGGGGCCACAGGTTGCTGTCAGAGAGGAGCTGTCCCCCTTCAGGCTGGAGGACCCCTGCACGCCCATTGAGCTCCGAGCAATCTCTGCTGTGCGGACACCCGTGCCCCCACCAACGGTGGCCAAGCCCAGCAGGCACCCCAGACCGCTGACTCTGCACAAGCAGGCCAATCCTGTGGAGAAGGCCTGTGAAGTGCCAGGTCAGTTCTCTTCCTGGAAATCGTCAGCTGCAGTAGCAAAGCTCAACACAGGGGCCATTCTCAGCTCCCCATGTATCTCAAATATAGATGTTTTCTGTAATTAATTATAAAAGACTACTGTATATTTACAAGAAACCTGCAAGTAGAGCTTCAGAAACAGAAAGCTAATGAAACAGTTAATGAAAGTTAAATAACACTATGAAAATTCTGTCTCCACGGATCCAGTGAGCTGGAAGGACAGTACTGTCTCTGTGGCAAGAGAGGCAATCAAGTTGGAGCCTATAGCTAGCCAGCCTCATGTGGGAGCCCAGATGAACCAAAGGCAGGGCTCAGTGGCGTGTTGTAAGGCTATAGGCACCCAGGCCGCCCCAAATGCAGTAGGATCCGGTCAGGAGCAGCAGCCAGAACCCCCCAGCAAACCAGCCAGCGGCAAGGCCGGCCTGAAGGCGGCTCGGTTCAGCCAGGGGTTGGGGAAGTCCTACAAGTCTGCTAAGAAAAGGGACTCCGCTAGGGCTACAGAAATTAGCCAGGGCAAAAGGGGCTGTGGCAGAGACTCTCGGCCTGGTTAGGGAGCAGCCTCTGGCCAGACCTGAGCTGGCCCTCAGCCAGGCATTTCAGCTCCTGGAGAATGAGGACTGGTAGGCTTTTATCAAGCTCCAGCTGACAGTCTGCCTCACACAGAACAAACAAAGTTTACACCAAGCTAACCCAGCCAGAACAGAGCTATAATAACTGAGGTTGCCTGAGAATACAGGAATGTCATGCTTTGGCAATATAAACATAAATAATTAGTGATGGGCACTCTAACAGGGAATGTATAGCTTATGTGTTGATTTTTATCTATGGAACTTGTTTAGCATTACTAATGTGATAACACCAGACATGCACACTGTGTTCTAACACTGTGTTTCGGAACAGGGAGAAGATTGATGGCCTCGAACTGGTGCGCTCTCTGGTGCAAAACCATGCTGAAATCCTTCTGGCCAATCTCCATGACGTGTGTGTAGCCGTGCTCGAGGAGGTGACGAGCCCGCTCATGGACTAAAGATTTTGTAATCTTCTGTAAAAGATTGTGCCAAGGGGCTTAAGATTGAGCTTGACAATTTGATATCCCAACTGGACATGCTCCATTTGATAAGATAGGTGTGGCGGCCTGGCCTGGAACTTGAGGCTTACTGTTGCCTCTCTCTCTCTCTCTCTCTCTTCTCTCTCTCTCCACTGTCTCAGGTGAAGAACATGTGCTCCATAGTTTTGCGTGCTGCCATGACCACGCTGGCACACATGTTCACCTACCTGCGGAGGGCCATGGACCCCGAGGCAGCAGAAGCCGCCTGCGTCCTGCTGCACAAGGCGTGTGAGAACAGCGTCTTCATCAGGGAGGATGTGGACCTGACACTCAGTGCCATGGTGCACAGCAGCTCAGCCAGGAGGGCCATACATGCCCTGCTGGCCGGGGGATTAAGGTAGGATCACCTCACCAACACAATCATGCAGTATTTCCACCAAAATAAATTACATTGTCAAAAGAGGCTTTTAGTAGAAGACAAAAGCACATTTATAGTACAGTAGAGCACCGTTAATAATTGTAGTATTAATGATAGGACAGTTTTGTGGGCAGTCCGGAGTGATTTGCATTAACAATTTATTTACAGGACAACACATTCATTACACATTGCTTCATTCTTACAAGAAAGACTCGCATGTGTAGGGTTCATGTGCTTGCAAACTCCAGACTGTGACGCTGTGGTGCTGGAGGAAGGAGGAGGCACGACTAGCATCTTACGGTGAACATTGAACATTTAATCTTACTTAAATACGTGAAGCTCCGGGTGGCGCGCGAGCAGCACAAACACAACACTCGCGCAGACACGAAACTTTAGACAAAGACGAGCACAAGACACTGTGCGAATGCACATTATATAGGTGAGTTACACAGACCCACGTGACCTTGAGACAAGGCACAGGTGTAACAAACGAACACGCTCACAAACAACCCACACCCACGGAAGTACAAACATGGACATAACCGCACGCAGACGACATTATGACACGCCCACATGGAAGGGACCGGAGCTGTTCCGACGTATTTCTCGCTATGTGTTTCTCTTTAACCCTCCAGCCACAGAGACGCCACTGTGAGGAAGACATTGTCAAGATGGTGGAAAAATTTGTGTTAAAGATCAGCTTTAGGATATACAGCAGTAAGCTACTTCTTGAATAAATGAATCAAGTTCTTCCAAATGGTTCTATTTCTCATTAATAGAAAAAAGCACCGGCTAAAGTTTCCTATATATCTACTTTACTTGAATACGTCTTGCTACTTCAGCTGCGTGGCCAGGTGCTTGGACTGGTACTGCAAGGGGTTCAATAGCTTGAGGCAATCCTGACAAATTAAGATGATCTTTACAAAATTTTCATTTATTTTCTTTCGCTTTTTGTGTTAATGGGCAAAACTTTCTTTGTTGTTTGCATAATGAACTTCAGGTTAAAATAATGCAGAACATATTGCTAAGAAGAGAAAAAGCTTACAGCACCTGGTATTCCCGTCAAACCAGGGCCGATCCTGCTTAGCGTTCTCAGGGTGGTGTGGCTGTAAGCAGTAGAGCACATGTAAAATTGAGCTTTTATACACTACAGGCTTAAACAGGAACATTGTCTATGTTGTCAGAAAAGGATAAAATAATGTGTTGCATTTGTTGTTTTTTCTTTCATTGGATTTAATATCCTCTTTCTCTCTGGAAGGTGGAATGTAGTTATTTAGATCTGTAGACGCATAACTAGAGCACAACACAGTTTACACCAAGCAGAACGGTCTGTTGACACTGTCATGGTAAAATCATATGAAGTTTATTTTAAGGGATAATTATTCAATGTTTCCCAATGTTTGAATTTCATCAGTATTTTGTTCCGTTGTTTGAATTTAATAAATTTTTTTATATAATTTGAGGTAATTAAGTTTTTAATAGTTTTTTAAAGATGATAATTCTTTTCATGCTGGTTTACATTTGATCTCAAACCATTTTTCATTTTTATGTTTTTAAATATCAGATAAATTAGCTGTTTGGTGGCATATGCTGTCTGTCAATAGTAAGGTTTTGACTGGTTTTGTCATGTTTTAAATGGGTGTTTAAAAAGTTGGTGATTTTAATAGTAAGATCAGCTGAGTTTAGAGTATTGCTGAATTTTTCAGAGCTATGTGAAAACCTGTACATGCTGTGGACCCTACTGAACTTACTGGGCCCCAGTGGAGTGTCTTTAGGTAGATTGGAGTGTTTGAGATATTCATTAATTTGGCCATGGTCTGATAATGGATTTCAATGAACCCTAGTTTGTTTAACCTTAGTTTTTTTTCACCCTGCACTGATGCACTGACCATCCATGTCAGTGACTGCACTGAGATGTATGTGGTTGGCAAGCTTCCTCTGTACCACATCAAAATTCCTCCATGAATTATAAAATTCAGATACTGTATCTAGTTTTGTCAAGTTTAACTTATTTCTATATAAATATATAGATAAAAGGCCAAAGGTTTCGCTTAAAAACCAAACAAGCAACAGTTGACCGTGATGATCAATAAGCTTGATGATGCTTGGCCTTCAGAACAGCATCAGTTCTTCTAGGTTAACTTGCACAACATCAGGGAGTTTGTAGGATTATAGTCAGATGTATGATTATCCAATTATACCAAATGTATACCCAGTAGAAACTGACATTGGCTAACTGGCTCACTTAACTAAAGGTCTAATATAAAAGTATTGCCATAACTCATTAGCAAATATCGCGTCTACTGGCCGGTAACATTTTGATCCAGTAACTGAACTGGAAAAGTACGGAACCTCACCATATAAACATGTATATCTATGATGTGAAGTTCAGTGCTTTGCAACAGTTGCAGTTCTAGGTGAATTTTAATTATTGCTTTTTTATCACTGGAAAATAACAATTAAATACATTTTAAAGGCATCTAAGAATCTAAAATGCATTTTTTCTTAAATTGTTCTATGTTTTATTTATCACAAGAGTGCAGTGTCTACGGCTTGCATGAAGGCTGCCATTTTTTATGCTTATGTGTAATTGTGTCTGTGTATCACAGCAAGGGAACCAGACCATTCGTTGCTTGAAAAAAAAGTACAGCGCTAATATCTTCTTTAGAGTTCAAAAGTACATGTGTTTATTGAGCAGCACAGGTCACAAGACAACAGCAACTCAACTCAATGATGCTTTAAACCACATTTTTAAATGGATCCAGCAGCTGCCAATGTCAATGTTCTCCTTGATCAAGATAATTAAGAACAAAATGTACTGTTTTAATATTAATTGCATAATAATTCAAACTCGAACCACCAAAGTGGCAGAAATCTCTTTGTACTGCTTTTTTATTTATCATGTGGTAGCTGTAGTGTTCCAGACGTGTTCCTGAATCCTGAACCACTTCAGTAGATACACAGTTTGACTGGAGATCTCATTGGTTACTTGTATCCACAAGCCAGTTTGGCAAAACCCAAAACAAAGCTTGCCACCCATAAACTGGTTTTATGCATTAGTGAAAGGTTTGCACAGCTCTATCTTCGAGTTGGTCAGCCCTGACATGTTGTAGCTCACAGCACAGCACCAATCAACCATGGAAGGTGGGACGGCTTGTATCCACATGGCTGCTGGGGCTCCGGCCTCCGTCAGTCCCCTGGGGGCCCAAATGTGTGTTCTGTGTCTTCTGCACCACCCTCATCCCTTTCCTCCCTCCTGTCTCCCTCTCCTCCATCTCCACCCCCAGCACTCCGCTCACAGGCATCTCTCCCTCACCACTGCCGTCATCATCCTCATCTTCATCAGGTGTCTCTGCATACTCCCCATCAGGCTCCACGGCTGCAGTTTCCCCACCATCACCTGCTGGTGAGGGATTTGTTGGAAAGAAAATAATTCTAACTTAGAATTAGAGTCATGGATTCTCATTAGGTTTAGTGTGATCTTGGAGCCTTGATCCCCACTTCCTCGTCTAAGATACTAAGCCGAGGGAGTCACTCTGACAAGCTCCCTCGTATGGCCGTGAGCTCTTGCTCCTGTGTTTTACACACACTAACACGAGGCCTATTTCCACTAATGCACGCACAAGTGTCAAATTCCAAACGCCTCCATGGCTTTGCTCAGGCTCTCCTTCAAAGCGCACACTATGACTTGCTAGACGTACTCCTTCATTTCTCTCAGTTTCACCCCACACATCGCACGAAATGCAGCATGCCCTCAGTGGATGGCAGTTGCAGAATGCCTTTTTGTGGCATTTGTGCAAAACGACCTGGGACTGCATGGGCTTTCTTAGCACGCAAATAAACGAGAAAGCCTTTTCTTGCTATACGCGTTGTTTGATGCCTTGCAAATAGTTTTTGAGTACATATTTAAGCCGAGATTTGTAATGAGAAAACACAAGTGCTAGCTGCTCAAGGAAGCACAGGCACGGAGTGCGGGGCGAGTTGAGTCTACACCGTCCTCATGTGTCTTTTAAGTCCACTGCCCCTCGCGAGGAGGGAAGGTTAAACGTCACAGAGCAGCTCGTTCAGTGTCGCGTGTTTATTTCTCTTACATAATTGAAAGATGGCAGAAGTGGCTCCAGCCCCGACCGCAGCGGCGCCGGCTAAAGCACCCAAGAAGAAAGCAGCCGCTAGACCCAAGAAAGCGGGACCCAGCGTCGGTGAGCTCATCGTTAAAGCTGTTTCGGCTTCCAAAGAACGGAGCGGTGTGTCTCTCGCCGCTCTGAAAAAATCTTTGGCTGCTGGCGGTTACGACGTGGAGAAGAACAACTCTCGCGTCAAGCTCGCCATCAAGAGCCTGGTGACGAAAGGGACTTTGGTGCAGACCAAAGGAACCGGTGCGTCTGGCTCATTTAAGATCAACAAGCAAGCGGAACCCAAGAAGAAGCCTGCCAAGAAAGCCGCACCTAAGGTGAAAAAGTCGCCCGCTAAGAAACCTGCCGCGGCTAAAAAGCCCAAGAAGGTCGCGGCAAAGAAGCCCGCCGCCGCTGCAAAGAAGTCGCCCAAGAAGGTGAAGAAGCCCGCTGCCGCCAAAGCTACCAAGAGTCCCAAGAAAGCGAAGAAGCCGGCTGCTCCGAAAAAAGCAGCCAAAAGCCCCAAGAAGGCAAAGATTGTCAAGCCCAAGTCCACCAAGCCAAAGGCGAAAAAAGCAGCCCCCAAGAAGAAGTAAACGTGCATATTTTCATGTCTTGGTCTCCCCAAAAGGCTCTTTTAAGAGCCACCAAACTTTTATAAAGGGCGCTTTTCTTTGCACTCGTGTGAATAATTGTGAATGAAAATTGCGAGCGGTGTTGCTCATGGATTTTAAAGTGCATATACATTGCTGTACACTGCGTGCATCCTGTTACACATACATAAATATACAAAATATTCTATTTTAGTTTGCCATTCTCTCCGGTCCTTGTCATACATATACGTAGCTTGAGTGCATTTCGAAACATTTCTGCTAAATTGAAGTACATACATAAATAACTAAATTATTACGATAGGGAGTGATGGAGAGGAAAGCGCGTAAAACATGTTACATCTCATATAGACATGTACACGGTAATATTCTATTACATGATATGCATATTTTAGTTTGCCAAGCTCTCATGTCCTTGTCATACATATTCAATAGCTTAGAATAGGGCTATTGAACTATATTTTTCTGCGGGCCAGATTTGGCTGAGAGCTCTGACCTGTAGGCCAGACAATTTTCAGACCTATACCAATACTGTCATAGTGGATGTAAAATTTAAGCAAACACTACAACGTAAATTGTAGAGGGGGGGTTGGTGGCGAACGTAAATTTCGACACAGTGTCGTAAAATGTTGCAAATAAAATGTTATTTACGGTGGTTTATCAAATATTTATTAATATTTATGGGGAGATGGGCCGCGGGCCGGTACAAATTCATTAAAGGGCCGGTTCAGGTCCGCGGGACGCCAGTTGAGTAGCCCTGGCTTAGAAGATTTCGAAAAATATATTAATCAATATTGAAATGCATATATGAAGGCTAATTTATTGGAACTGGAAATTATGTGCCAGAGGGAGTGTTGTAGGGGAAGGGAATGGAGGCTGGCTTTGGATATCGGCTGCTTCGCCATTGGATATTCGTCATGCTTTCTTTAACCAATAGGAGAGTAGCTGATTTTTCTATATTTTAAGCGCACTGAGCGCGTTCTCTTTATTTCAGCTTTGTTCATATAGCACTGTTGTTAAAATTATGACTGGCAGAGGGAAAACCGGTGGGAAGACAAGGGCCAAGGCCAAGACTCGCTCGTCCCGCGCTGGACTGCAGTTTCCTGTCGGCCGTGTACACAGGCTTTTGCGCAAAGGCAACTATGCTGAGCGTGTCGGTGCTGGTGCTCCGGTCTACTTGGCTGCCGTGCTGGAGTATCTGACTGCTGAGATTCTCGAGTTAGCCGGTAACGCCGCCCGCGACAACAAGAAGACTCGTATCATTCCTCGTCATCTTCAACTCGCCGTGCGTAACGACGAGGAGTTGAACAAATTGTTGGGAGGAGTAACCATCGCTCAGGGTGGCGTACTGCCCAACATTCAGGCTGTTTTGCTGCCTAAGAAAACCGAGAAGACTGTCAAAGCCAAGTGAATTTCCCTTCTCGACCGTCAATCCAACGGCTCTTTTAAGAGCCACCCACATCAACTTATGAAGTGCAACTTTTCAAATCATGCTGATTTGTGTCTCTATCTTGACCATTGTATGACTATTAAACACTTATTTCACGTCCAAGTATACGCACACAGCCACGATACTGTTTAATTGAAGTACCAAGTAATGGCTTTGGTTTTCTGGTTCAAGGGTGTCGTCTTGCATTCTGGACCATCTTCCTATCTAGGATGTATTATGTGAAGATGGAAAGCATTTTGTAAGTCAATCTGGATGAGAGCGTCAGTGCCCTAAATGTTACACGCCCAGCAGCTTCAAATGAAAGCGTGCTGTTACATGTACACACGAATTTATGTGGGCTAACAGGGACTTTAATCAGACGAATGCGCTGCTGGTAACTAAAGGCCAGAAAAATCCAAACAAAAGTATTGCCGTGAACGCGCCTGAAATGTAGGCGTATTGGCTTTTTTTAGCGTGCGCGCTCTAGATTATGGGCCAATTGTCGTGAAGTGACGCACACTCGACTGTCCAATGGATGGCGTTCGTATTGAACACGTCCAATGAGCGCTGGTCATCGTTTTGGGCTTAAAAGGACGCCGTCTTCACTGCACCTTATTCTCTTACTTTGTCGCCGAATCGTAGAGTTCTATCGTTATGGCAAGAACCAAGCAGACCGCCCGTAAATCCACCGGTGGCAAAGCCCCGAGGAAGCAACTCGCCACTAAGGCTGCCCGCAAGAGCGCTCCAGCCACCGGCGGCGTGAAGAAGCCTCATCGTTACAGGCCTGGTACTGTCGCGCTGAGGGAGATTCGTCGTTATCAAAAATCTACCGAGCTGCTGATCCGCAAGTTGCCTTTTCAGCGCCTGGTGAGAGAAATCGCTCAGGATTTCAAGACCGATCTCCGATTCCAGAGTTCCGCCGTCATGGCTTTGCAGGAGGCTAGTGAGGCATACCTGGTCGGTCTGTTCGAGGACACGAACTTGTGCGCCATTCACGCCAAGAGAGTCACCATCATGCCCAAGGACATCCAGCTGGCCCGCCGCATTCGTGGAGAACGTGCTTAAACTGACCGCTCAGATTAAGATACCCAAAGGCTCTTTTAAGAGCCACCTAATTGTTTCACTACAAAACTAGCAAATTGCCTTAACGTCACTTCGAGCAGTCACGCGTCGTTATGACTTGCAGTTCTCAACTTCTATAATGTATAATGGATACCTTTTTACCTTTTAGTTTCAATGATGTAGTTGAGAATGTACTATAAAGGTAAGAAGCGGCTCGCCTGTAGTTTTAATTTTTAGCCTTCCTAAAGGTTTGCTCTTTTCGTGAGGTTAGCTATCTAGATTAGCTGAGCACTAAATTACATTATTGTACATAAGAATTTAATATGTTGGCCAAAATATTCAAGACTTCATTCCTTTTTGCTTATGACCTGAATCAGAATCAGAATCGCCTTTATTGTCCTTGTAATTTGCATTACAATGAAATTAGCTTCTACTCAAAGGTGCTTGTTGGGACAATAAATACACACAATACAGACAATAATGACATACTCAATGACATAAAACGATCCAAATATACAACTGGTTCAGTGGAATGCTTATGTGATATGTTGGATATTGCACAAGCTATTTACATTGTTATTTTTACATAGCCTATATTGTACGTGGGAAGTATTTTACATGGGTTGTATTGCACATGGATTGGGAATTTACATATTGCCGTTATTTACATGTTGAATTTCGTGCAGTGATGGCTCTATGGTAAAAGCTGTCCCTGAGTCTACTTGTGTGAGTTTTTGTTTTGGTACTTGTGTGTACCGTCTGCCTGAGGGTAACAGGTTAAACAGGTGATTGTTGGGGTGGGATGAGTCCTTGGTGATGCTGATCGCCCTTCTGAGGTAGCGAGACCAGTGCTGTTTGAATGAGTTCCATGTTTCCGTTCTAATGTATGCATTTTGAAACCTAAAAATAAATACAAAAAATGAAACTGTCTAGAAGACAAGTGACCCTTGGTTGAGGAGATTTAGATGAAGCTTGGCTACCATCTTGTGGCAAATTTTGTGAACTTTCACGTTTTTTAATTTTTAGGAGCAACCGTTAAGAGCAACTTTGGCTTCTAAGCTTTAATTCAATAGCCTTTATTGGGTGGTAAAAAAAAAAAATCACGTTTAGAAATAAATATTTTGAATCAATTTTTTTGTGCCACAATTATTGGCACCCATGGTGTTCTTTGTACAACCTCCTTTTGCCAACAAGACAGCACTTAATCTTCTCCTGTAACTCTTCAAAAGATGGTAGAATACAGAAAGAGGGATATTTGGATGATTTAGAGAGGTTGTACGTCGGAGTCACCAACCTAGAGAGAATGGTCAGAGTCCTCGGTCTTCTCCTATGCACTCTTCTCTTCAGCTCACCTCACAGATTTTCATTACGGAGTCAGGCAACGTCTTCAGATGATGTCAGTTTATTTACTCCTTTACAACTTTTTATTGGGGTGTGGAATAAACTAAAGGGAATATTCACTGCAATCATGAACAAATCCGACAAATAAAGATCAAATAAAGTGCGTCCAGAAATGCCAACATGCAGCGAGCTGAAAGCTGAGAATCCTGAATTATGTAAGTCTATTGAAATGAAGTGTTATCTATAGAAAAACACAAATATATGTTTATAATTTATAAAGCAGTCATGATTATTTGATCTGATATTTTCCACCTTCATGTATGAATCAGTGAGCGGTCTGTCGTCTGTTAAGCATCCCAAGATGCTGTACAGGATTCTTTCATCCATCTCAAAGGTTTTCCTAACAGCTTGAAAGTGATGCCAGAACAGTGAGGTCCAGGGATCAAGTAGATTTACCAGGAGTCAAGAATACAGAACACACACAAACACCACACACACACACACACACACACACACATTGCTGTTGTCATAGAGTACATGACTATTTACCAGACAAACCCTCCATCTCCCTCACATACACACACACACACTTGATGTTCTCACAAAGCAAATAGTCTTTTGCTCAACCTTCACCATATCACCCATACATGTACCCAGACACACACACACACCTCACACTCTTGACACACCTCACTGAAATTGCACATGCTTTCTATTCATTTCACATCTGTGCTATTTCCCTTGGATTATACCTGTGCAACATTTGTTGATTTTACAGTGTTCACTGTAATGTGTGTAAATATGCAACTAAATATGAAGAAATGCAGACAAGCAAGCTCAGTCATTTAAATTCAGATATTTCCAATCTCACTCATCTACAGTGAAGATATGAAGAACTCAAATGAAAACATCTAAACCATTAGTGATATCCATTATGCTGCAACAGTGTCTCTGAAACTGCTACTGTTAGATTAGTGACAGGACATGGACCTCTTGACGGTCGGTTCTCCAGCTCTAAGAGACTGATTTGGCATGACCAGATCAACTCTGTAGACTTTCAGACCCAATCAATCATGATAAACCAATTATGACCTCTTACTCATGACTCAAATATAATGTTAATTTATTACTGAAATCTACATTAAGGAAAAGACTGAATTTAGACAGCATGGTGTTATGGATTTAAACAGTACATTGTTACGCAAAGTTGACATGTAGCTTCACACACATGCAGAAAATGAAAACATCATGATCTTCCAAATGTACCAACTTTCCCCATACGGACAATACTAATAATTAATTAGAGAAGATTTTAGGGTTCTGGTGATGGTTTTTAAAGGTCTTCATGGCCTTGCTCCACTGTACCTTAGTGAAATGATTGTTAGATATGTTATAGTCAGGTCTCTCAGGTCGTCAAACAGCAATTTACTGGTGATTCATAAAATCCAGTTAAAGATTGGAGAGGGTGCTTTCATGGCCCAAAGCTCTGGAACGCTCTTCCTGAGGAGCTCATAGACATTGCATCCCTGTACAGCTTCAAGAAGAGCCTTCCTGTTTAGATCTGTATTTACATAGGGGACTAGATAACACTATTTTACATAATTACATGTAATGTTTGTCTAATTAATTTAACAGTATTGCCATTTTATTACATTATTTTGTTGTTTTCTTCTAATATTTTAATAACTATTATTTGTCATTTATTATTTTATTACCTTTTTTTAAATGTTTTTCTTCTTTTTATTCTGTAAAGCTCTTTAAAGCATGTATATATGAAAGTTGCATTAAAAATAAATATCATTATTATCCTTTCCTCAATAATATTGCATATTGTAATATATATATAGATCTATATTGACGTGGATAGCGCACAAGTTCGGGTCCTATTGTGACATTGTGTGCAGGTATGCCTAGTTAGCTTCCTGCAAGGCCATGAGGCGTAGCTCTGGATTCTGAGATTGGTCATGAAATTTTAAGCAATTTCCCTCACTAGGCGCTGGAAAGGCAGTTTGCGGATAAACAACTCTGTAGTCTTCTGATAACGACAGAATCTCCTTCAGCACAACAGTACTGGACCTGTAAAGATGAAGCTTTTTCATTGGTGGCTGGGGTGCAAATGCAAATGCTATTTCTGTCAGTAGAGAGTCTAACAAACTGACATACTGTACCTACATACTCTCAGCTGTTCCCTTTTTCCTTGATGATTTTATTTTTTTATTTTTTTTTTAAACTTTATTTTACCAGGGAAAAATCCAATTTTTTCAAGGGAGCCCTGGCCAAGATGCAACAACAGCATTACAGTTACAACCAACAAATAAAATTTACAAAATTAACTAAAACAGGTGCATGTGAGCGAGGCTGTCTCAACTGCTCTCAGTCTAGCTTTAAAGTCTTTTAACCTGATCAGTTCTGTAATTTTCCAGTCCTTTTGCAAAGTGTTCCATGAAGAAGGGGCAGAGAAGGTGAAAGACCTTTTTCCAATTTCGGTGCGGACATAAGGAATAGAGAGTAGCAAATGTTCATTGGAACGCAGACCGTAGGCATCAACACTTCTCTGTGTGATTAAGGAACAGATATACAAGGGCAATAGTCCAAGCATGGCCTTATAAATAAAAGTGTACCAATGGACCAACCTCCTGGTGGACAAAGGAGGCCATCCCACTTGGGAGTAGAGCTCACAATGATGAGTCAGGGATGTACAGTTCGTAATGAACCTCAAAGAGGCATGATATACAGAATCAATCTTTCTCAGGCACTGAGTTGAGGCATTCATATATAACAGGTCTCCATAGTCTAAAATAGATAAAAAAGTTGCTATGACAAGGCGCTTTTTAGCCTCATAAGAAAAACGACTTATTTCGAAAAAAAAATCCCAGTTTTAATTTGAGTTTCTTCACAAGATTCTCGATGTGGGGTTTAAAGGTTAAAGTGTCATCAAGCAAAATACCAAGGTATTTGTATGAGTGAACCACCACAATTTCATTTCCCTCAAGCGTGAACACTGTAGGGATAATTTGAGGACCTTTTTAAGAATTAGAAAATAACATGAGTTGAGTTTTATCAGAGTTAAGGACTAGTTTTAGCTGCATCAAGTTGTGCTGCACCACGTCAAAGGCTTTTTGCAAGGATTTAACAGCATTGACCGGAGATGAACCAAAACAGTAAATAATTGTATCATCAGCATAAAAATTGATACTGGCATCAAAAACATGGTGTCCTAAGTCGTTTATATACATAATAAATAACAAAGGTCCTAATATAGACCCCTGTGGCACCCCTTTGTGAACTCTCATAAATTCAGAACATAAAGCATCACATTTAACACATTGGCTCCTGTCACTCAAATAATTTGTGAGCCAGGAAATTACATCATCTGACAGACCAAAACTAGTGAGTCTATGTTTTAAGACAAGGTGATCCACAGTGTCAAAAGCCTTTGACAAATCAATAAAGAGAGCTGCACAGTGCAGCTTTCTATCTAGTGCAATCAGTATATCATTAATCACTTTTGTTGCAGCTGTGATGGTACTGTGCTTTTTCCTAAAGCCTGATTGCAGTTTTGTAAGAAGCTCATTTGAATATAAAAACTCTTTAAGTTGATCACATACAAGGGATTCAAGTATTTTTGATAAAACACACAAGTTTGAGATTGGCCTGTAATTAGTTAAAACTGCAGGGTCCCCTCCTTTTAATAAGGGAACAACAAATGCTGACTTCCAAACTAAAGGAATTTCTTTGCTTTCAATTGATAGATTAAAAATTATTGTGAGAGGCTGTGCAATAAAATCAGCAGCCATTTTCAAAAAATAAGGCTCCATCAAATCAGGCCCGGGAGCCTTTCTGTGATTCAGAGCTTTGAGAGCCTTATGAACTTGTAGTACAGTAAAAGGCACAAATGAGAAACGTTCTCCAGAAACAATTTCAGAATTTGTACAGTGAGGCACAGGGACAGATCCACGTGTAGAGTCAAATAAATAACTGGAGGACACAAAGTGATTATTGAAGCAATTTAGGACTTCAGCTTTATCGTACACTGGGACTGAGTCTTTCAAGACAAAATGAGGAAGAACCTGAGATTTCTTATTTACAGAGAAAGACTTAATGACCTTCCAAAACTTCTGCGGATTATTAAGGTTGTCAGATGTGACAGATAAGAAATATTCCGATTTGGCTCTTTTAATTAAAGATGTACATTTATTTCTTAGTTGTCTAAAAAGAGACCAATCACTGGCAGAATCACTTTTTCTGGCTTTGCTCCATGCCACATTACGTTGGTGAAGAGCGTCAGACAGTTCAGAAGAGAACCAAGGGTTTTCATGCCCCTTCACTCTAAATTTTGTCATGGGAGCATGTTTATTTACTATCTTATCAAAGTTCTCCTTAAAAAATGTCCACGCTAGCTCAACGTCTGGCAACAGATTTATATGTTCCCATTTAACCAAGGACAGATCATGATGAAAAGCTTGTTCATTGAACTTCTTTAAATTCCTCTTTATAATAATATGCGCTTTATATTTAGGGATTTTTGTGTCCCTGCAAGCTGCAACTACACAATGATCACTCAGATCATTGCAGAAAACACCTAAGGATGAAAATTTATGGGGAGAATTTGTTAAAATTAAATCAATCAAAGTGGACCTTTCCGGGTTTTTAATATTTAGCCTAGTTGGTTGACTGATCAACTGACTAAAATTTACAGAGTCACAGAAATATTTAAATTGATCAGAATTTGCATTTAACCAGTCCCAGTTGAGATCTCCTGCCATTAAAATCTCATTGTAATTTAATTTGGACAGAAGACATTTTAAGGTTGACAATGCTTCCCTGCTGGCAGATGGAGGTCTATAACAACCAACAATGGTTAAAGAAAGGGATTTGGCTATATTTACATTCAAAGCCAAGAACTCCATTTGCTTATAAATAGACTGAGACATCACAATTGAAGCATCAAATCTAGACTTAAGATAGATGGCAACACCACCACCTTTTTTAAGCCTATCAGTACGGTAAACATTGTACCCGTTAATATTAATATCATCATCTGTAATAGATTTGGTCAACCACGTTTCAGAAATAATCACAAAATCAGCATCTGTTGATCCAACCCAAATTCTGACCATGTCCAATTTGGGTAGTAAACTGCGCACATTAAAATGGACAAATTTGAGAGCGGATATTAATTTAAAATCAGCGGGGGTCTGAGTATACTGCAGTTCAGGCCCAGGGTTAGGCTGCACATCACCAGATAAAAGTAAAAGTAGGACAATGATCAGTCTTCGTTTCATACTACACTTTGAAGAAAACCTTTCATTTGTTGAAGTCAAGCAATGATTTCCATTGTGCAAAAATGTGAGGTTATATAAGGTAAAAACACTTTGTAGTTTAAATAATTCCCTGGGTAGATCAATCCAGGTGTTTAAGGCCCAGTCTGAATAAATCTGCGGCTGTAAAAAATCAACATTAAAACAAGTGCCGCTATAATAAAAATCCCCAAAACACAGAGCATTGTTATGGGTGATATTTGGTTTCATGTCCCCAATTGCCAACAAACATACCAAAGTAACGAAAAACGCCATCAACTCAGAATAAAAACAAAACCTGTAGAAGACTAATTGCTACTTGCAGTCACAGAAAGTGGTTGTAGCCAGGTTCCAGATGAATGTTGCAGACTCTGGCTAGTTAGCCCAGGCCAAGGTGGATATAGCTGACTCAGGCTAGTTAGCCCAGGCCCAGATGGATGTAGCAGACTCTGGCAGGTTAGCCCAGGCCCAGATGGATGTAGCAGACTCAGGCAGGTTAGCCCAGGCCCAGATGGATGTAGCAGACTCAGGCTGGTTAGCCCAGGCCCAGATGGATGTAGCTGACTTCAGGCAAGTTGATCCAGGCCCAGATGGATGTAGCAGACTCAGCAGACTCAAGCTAGTTGATCCAGGCCCAGATGCATATAACAGACTCAAGCTAGTTGGCCCAGGTCCAGGTGACTGTAGTCAACTCAAGTCAGTTATCCCAGGCTCTAGATGGAAGACGCAGACTCAGGCTAGTTGGCCCAGGCCCAAGTGGGTGTAGTCAGCTCAGCCCAATTTTCTAAGATCCAGATGAATATAGCAGATTTAGGCCAAGTTCATTCAAAATTCACGTTTCACTAATAACTTGTGAGGGGATTCCAGCAGTAATATTAAACATCAACTATGAGTTATAAAAAATGCAGTAAAAGCCATTAAAACAACTTTATCCAGAGATACACAGAGGACACAATTTCACATGCTGCAAACATGATGCCATCTTGGATTCAAGGTGAGTGTGACATCACACTTTTTTTCTCTCTCTCTCACTGCATTCCTGCAGAACACTGCATTTGGGTCCTATTCCTATCAAAGTGTTTTACCTGTCACAGTAACATTGATATTATGGCTTAAAGTGGATACATATGCATCTACTTTACACCTGTAAATACCATTTTGAGAAGCAGATAAGTTCCTGAATATTAGGAATAAGATCCTTTTATCCCCAGTATTATTCCTCAATTCTGTTATGGTGTGACTGGAGTGATTCAGAAGTTTGCAGTCATTTGATTATTCATCAGATTTTAATCTAATCTATATTAATGGGAATTCACACTTCATGGCTTATTCATGATTCCTCTGATTGTACCCAAGCTCATCCTCATTGAATCGTTGAAGCAACTGTCTTCTCCATTGTACTGATTCCTCTCATAACTTACAAAAAATATACTGTTAACCTGTTTATTACACATGATTATATAAATAATTGATTGATATTCTAACAAGTGACCCAGAAGCCCCCTGCAGATGTAGACGAAGGGCATGTTGCTGGGTAACACTGTTTACCCACAAGCTGCCTCACAGCAGGACGCTGGTCCACACGCCCGTAGTCCCCAGCATTTCAAACTGAACAGTAAAGAGCCCATCATCCTGCCCCCTGCCCTTATCCTGCCCTCATCTAGTTTGACTTCCTAACTGACAGAAATCAAGCATTTGAAACTTGGAAAACGTGTCTGACTCCCGGACCATCAGGGCTCACTCCACACAAAGCCCTGTCCTTTCTCCCCTACTCTTCTCCTTCTACACAAACAGCTGTGCCTCCATAAGGCAGCCAAACTCTTGAGGTTTGCTGATACCTAATCTCTGGTGGGGATGAGTCAGCCTACAGCAGTGAGATAGACAAACTAATACAGGTGCATCTCAGTAAATTATATAATCAAAAAGTTAATCAATTTCAGTAATTAAATCCAAAAAATTAAACGCATATATTATATAGATTCACAAACAGTGATCTATTTGAAGTGTTAATTTGTTAATGTTGATGATTATGGTTTACAGCCAACGAATGCCTAAAATTATTATCTCAGAAAATTGATTGTTAATTCTGAAATGTTGGCCTACTGCACGAATTATTGCATCAATGCAGCGTGACATGGAGGCGATCAGCCTGTAGCACTGCAGAGGTGTTATAAAAGCCCAGATTGTTATAACAGGGTATATACAGAGATTCTTAAGTTGAATTTAATACCTTTTTAATACCTACAAAATATTTTTTAATTCCAGCATGACTTAAAGCGGCGACTGAAGTGGCCTCTCGGTTATTGCTAACCACTGGCCTAAGCCAGTCTTTAAACAGGCATGAAAATGGGGGTTATGACAGGTGACAGCACGGGGATACAGCGATTACCATTACGCAAGGGCATAGGAGCGGATTTGACATGGGGGGAACGACACATATTTGCTATCAAATCAAAGCCCATCCTATCCTCTAAAATATTAATATAAACTGATTAACTACCTTACCTACAGTGGAATCACTGTATGTATAGTGACATAGAACATTTGTGGAATTACGGTAAATTGCAAATAAATAAATAAACAGACAAAATATAACATTTTCTTTACTTATGTTTATTATTAGATAAGTCCAAATTAAAGGACACTTTATAAACTAAACAAGATACTCAATAATACATGATACTGTTGTCCACAAACTTTAAATAAATGATGCATGCAATGTATGGATTATATTCAGATATAACCAAAAAACTTATCTCTGCTTGAGAGGATGAAACATGGACTATTAAAAGCAACCTGACCAGAGCTTCCACTTGCCCAAATAATCCATGTACCTCTGAAGGCAAAGCACAAATGATCTCTGCAGCTTCTGCACTGTTACTGTGTCTTTGTACCAGTACAAAGGTGATGCATAATATTTAAAATAATATAACAACAGGTTTGATTATTATTATTATGTCTTAACTCTGTTGTATACTTATACTATTTCCACCCTTTTTTTTAACTCAGGAGAGTTGTCCTGTGGTTTGATTTTTTCTTTGGTGGCATGCTGAAATGAAATGACAAAACATTTATGTTAAGGTTTCCTGACTAGAGAAAGTTATGTAGAGAGTAATGTAACTTTACGTTTCAGAGAGCTTTCTGACAAGCGTTAATATAAACGTTAGCTAACCCAAACCCTCCTAGTCTATTACCATAACAGCACATTACAATAAAGCTATTTTATTGTCATATATATGGTCATATGGTTGGCTATTCATTGCTCTTATCACTGACCTCGCGTTTAACGCGGGCGCAAACTACCCGCCGCTGCAGCGAGGCGAGAGCTCGGGTCAGTGACGCTATGAGTGCGGGATATTTCTGAACAGGCATCTCAACACAAGCCTTAAGAAAGCGAAAGACCCAGAGAGCACCTGACAAGTTGCTATAACAACAAACACAGCGCGTGAATTGCGAACGCTGCCAAACGCGCTTTTAGAAAAAGGGTTTTTAAACAGTTTCCGCTTTTTCTTTGGTTTAATTTTTGGGTGGGACAAATCTACCCGTTTCTGATATTGGGTGGCCAACTGTGCCATTGAAATAGCCGATTTCGGGAAGTGCTCTGTTTGCTTATTAAGTCAATATGATAATAAAAAAAATATATATATAGATGTAAATCTCCAGAACCCCCGCACCACAAAAAAAGTCCTCGGATCTAAACGATTCGCGTAGGTCACCCTTTTCAACTTCAAAACGGCGAATTTCGCCGAAAGGTGACAGATTTTTATGCCTGTTTAAATCTTGGGTCGTCAAGCCAGACGTCGGTAAACTTGCAATTTCCCAGTGTTTCGCTAAACAGGTTTGGCGGCAAGCCAGCCGGTATTTAGGTGACTGGCGCGTGCGCGGACAAACATCAGGTCACGTCACGTCAAATCACTGCTAGCAACATGTAAATAAATCTAATTTAAGGAGTTTTAGGAGAAAGGCGCTTAACACAAATTCAAAAACGTCTAGGCAGTTGGATGAGCGTTCGAAAATTTAATACCTCGTCAGATGAAGTTTAATACTTTTTAATGGCCTTAATTTTGGCCAACTAAATTTACTACCTTTTAATACTTTTTACAACCCCGCGGACACCCTGTATAATGATACTGTAATTTACTGAGATGCACCTGTCTTCTAGAGCAAAATAACCTAAAGTTCAGCTATGATGCCAGTGTAGACAATATACAAGTACAAAAATGCAACGAATTCTAGTCTTCTACTTAAAAGTAGTCACCATGTGCAATGAAGATTACCATAGTTGGCAAAATCAAAACGGCAATTACAAACTGTGTCTTGGTTTTCGTGCCGCATATACAATTAGAAAACGGAAACTCTTTTGGCGAAAGTGTGAGTGGCTCTTAAAAGAGCCGTTGGTTTTTTTTTTAAGTGACACTGTCGCGCTTTACTTGGAGCTGGTATACTTGGTGACGGCCTTTGTGCCCTCAGACACGGCGTGTTTGGCAAGTTCACCAGGAAGCAGCAGGCGCACGGCGGTCTGGATCTCCCTGGAGGTGATGGTAGAGCGCTTGTTGTAGTGGGCGAGACGAGAAGCCTCACCAGCGATGCGCTCGAAGATGTCGTTCACGAAAGAATTCATGATTCCCATCGCCTTGGAAGAAATGCCGGTATCAGGGTGGACCTGCTTCAGGACTTTGTACACGTAGATAGCGTAGCTCTCCTTCCTGGTCTTTCTGCGCTTCTTGCCTCCTTTAGCCGCCGTCTTGGTCACGGCTTTCTTGGATCCCTTCTTTGGGGCGGACTTCGCAGGCTCAGGCATTGTAGTTGTAGAAAAACGAACAACAGAATAAAAAACGGCGCGAGAGCACATGGTTTATTTAGACTCTGATATGCTAATTTAAACACGCCCGCCCCTCTGCGGGGATGGCAAATTATTACTGGCCAGAAACAACCCCTCCTCTCACACGGACCTCCTATCGTTGCTCCATCACTGTATCGCGACGGGGTAGCGTCTTTTAATTCCGCCCCAGCCATAGTTCTGGGATTTTTCCTTTTTTAAATTATGTTTTGTGATTAATCAATATTTGAGCATTGCAACGTCCCATCAGCATGTTAATAATATTAAAAGTATTGAATTTTCCGCGTGTCTTGGAAAGAAAGCACAGAAAGCTAGGCTATGCTAGCTACGTCACTGTTTCTCATTCGCTTTGTCATATCGCACTTTTCTACTGATGTATGGAAGTGTTTTAAAATGAGTGAGGCATTTAAACTTAAAATCCTACAACATGCAAAAATTTAAATGAGTTTATTAGCCCTTTATCAGTATTAATTCGTTCAACATTTGTAAGTACGAAGACCTGGAACAACTCTTTTTAACGGATTATATGGGTGGCTCTGAAAAGAGCCGTTGTTTTTCGTCTTTAGTTCAGGGTTTAACCTCCGAAACCGTACAGAGTACGTCCCTGGCGTTTCAGAGCATAAACCACATCCATAGCGGTGACGGTCTTTCTCTTGGCATGCTCGGTGTAGGTGACCGCGTCTCTGATCACGTTCTCCAGGAACACTTTGAGAACACCACGGGTCTCCTCGTAAATCAGACCGGAGATACGCTTTACACCGCCACGACGAGCCAGACGGCGGATTGCGGGCTTAGTAATGCCCTGAATGTTATCACGGAGAACCTTGCGATGACGCTTAGCGCCTCCTTTCCCAAGTCCTTTACCACCCTTTCCTCTTCCAGACATACTTAACGCTTTCTTTTTCAAATTGGAGTGAAATAATGACACAGCGACTACCAGGGTGCACTATTATTCTCTTCAAAAGGACCTAGTTGAAACCAACGAAGAGGCGGCGCTAAATGCCAAGCTCCTCCAGATACGTCCAGAAAAGACTGGAATAATTCGGCTCTTAGTCACATGAAAAACATCAGCAGTAATAAATATGTACACATAGATAGTTTAGACAAGAATAAGGAACAAGGAAAAAAAATACAACAAAAGCTTTCATTGTTACTATTATTGCTACTGCCAATATAAATAATATGTATTAGCATGGATGTAGGTCATCATAGGTTAAGTAGAAACAGAAACTGCTCAAAGCCTGGGTGTAACTTTGAACAACCAATTGTCTTTCTAAACACATGCTGTAAACAAACCTGACTAATGGACTCTGTGACCCTCAGTCACAGCACTGACTTGTTCATTCCCTTATCTGTGTGTCTGCACCTCACTTAGAATCCCTCTCTCTCCATATCTCTGTACTTTTCCTTTACAACTTCACCAAGTCTACTGTACCTCCTCTCCTGATAAGACCTCACCCAATTGTGTTAACCCCTTCACAGGAAGGTATCCAGGGACTTGTGCAGTCTCTCATCATCTCCAAGCTATACTACTGCAACTCCCTACTTGTGGGTCTTCCTCTACGGGCCATCAGACCTCAACAACTGATTCAGAATACAGCAGCATGAGCTTCAAGCACCAAGTTCACTCATGTCACTCCACTGTTGTGTTCTTGTCACTGGCTTCCACATCAGATATAAAACATTTTACATTTACGGCATTTAGCAGACACTCTTATCCAGAGCGACTTACAAAGTGCTTTGCATCCGATCACAGAATGCTTGCTTGCTTACCATCCAACAATGGAATAGTCCCTCTACATGATGACCATGGTCAAAGCCTGACAATTATCAGGACAAGAATCATAATTATGATGATTATTATAGTTGCTGTTGGTATTGTTACTACTAGTAACTAGTAGTAATTGAAAAAAGTACAAATGTAAATCAGAAAAAAGTATTTAGAAGAACAAAATAATATATTTAAAATAGAGATCCAAAGAAACACATGTATCTTATAATAGTAATAAAATAATTAAACTTTTTTCTAAAAGCATTTTATTTATTTATAGACTTTTTCATTATTTGCAAGCTTCGACAAGAGTTGTTCAACATTTTGGCCACAAGGTGGAAACCAAGCTCCATTAATATAAACATGATCATGTATGGTTTTATATTTGTGTAGTCATGTCAGGCGTTTCCAACGTTGTACTTTTTGTTTAAAAAAATATTCAAAATTAAACCTGCACTGTTCACTGTTTGAAAAGACAAATGCTAATGAACCGCTTATCACTTACCTACCTAAAACTACACGGCACAACAATACATACTATTTGCTCATTTTGCAGGGAATTATTTGAGTGGCTCTTAAAAGAGCCTTTGGGTTTTTGAGACCGTACTCAGAACGTTTAAGCACGTTCTCCACGAATGCGGCGGGCCAGCTGGATGTCCTTGGGCATAATGGTGACTCTCTTGGCGTGGATGGCACACAGGTTGGTGTCCTCGAACAGACCAACCAGGTATGCCTCACTAGCCTCCTGCAGAGCCATGACGGCAGAGCTTTGGAAACGGAGATCGGTCTTGAAATCCTGAGCGATTTCTCTCACCAGGCGCTGGAAAGGCAACTTGCGGATCAGCAACTCGGTAGACTTTTGATAACGACGAATCTCCCTCAGCGCGACAGTACCGGGCCTGTAACGATGAGGTTTCTTCACGCCGCCGGTGGCTGGGGCGCTCTTGCGGGCAGCCTTAGTGGCGAGCTGCTTCCTCGGGGCTTTGCCACCGGTGGACTTACGGGCGGTTTGCTTGGTTCTTGCCATAGTGCTGAGACTTCACTCTTAAACGACGAAGTAAAAATAATATCAAGCAAACGAGAAGACATCCTATTTAACCCCAACTCCGACCTGCGCTCATTGGGCGTCTTCAATTTGAACGCCATTCATTGGACAGTTATTGTACGTCACCGTACGACAATTGGGCCGGGTTCTATAGCGCGCATTTCAAAATGCAAACCAATACGCCCACTTTTCAGGCTGCATCGTTTTTCCTGCCCATTGTCCCTGTTAACGTTTTGCACAAGTTTATATTACCAAGGGTCTCCCTTTCCTTATACACAAACACATTGTAATATAGTTACTACAGCTATACGTATATGTATATTGCACTTTGAAAGTCGCTCTGGAGAAGAGCGTCTGCTAAATGCCGTAAATATATAAACAAAGGCTTGCTTTCATACTCTGTCGGGGCATATCACAACACAAAAGATGTGCATGTGAATACATATGGCAGGTGAAAGCACCATTTATCATAGATCTATACTAGGTGGGAAACGCAGAATAATATCTGAAAAAATTGCACTTGTGTAGTCAGTGTGGGTGGCTCTTAAAAGAGCCTTTGGGTTGATAATTCGGGTGTTTACTTGGTCTTAGCCGCCTTCTCGGTCTTTTTGGGCAACAGAACAGCCTGAATGTTGGGCAGTACGCCACCCTGAGCGATGGTGACTCTTCCCAACAGCTTGTTCAACTCCTCGTCGTTACGCACGGCGAGTTGAAGATGACGAGGAATGATACGGGTCTTCTTGTTGTCACGGGCGGCGTTACCGGCCAACTCGAGAATCTCAGCAGTCAGATACTCCAGCACGGCAGCCAAGTAGACCGGAGCACCAGCACCGACACGCTGGGCATAGTTGCCTTTGCGCAAAAGCCTGTGTACACGGCCCACGGGAAACTGCAGTCCAGCGCGGGACGAGCGAGTCTTTGCCTTGGCCCTCACCTTTCCACCGCTTTTCCCTCTGCCACTCATAATTCTAACAATACTGCGTGAACAAAACTGAAATAAAGAGAACGAGCTGAGAGCGCTTAAAATATAGAAAAATCAGCTGCTCTCCTATTGGCTAAAGAAAGCCTGACGAATATCCAATGGCGAAGCAGCCGACATCCAAAGCCAGCCTCCATTCTCTTCCCATACAACACTCCCTCTGGTAAATAATTGCCAGTTTCAATAAATTCGCCGTCTTATATGCATTGAATATATGCATGAATAATATATTTTTCGAAATCTTCTAAGCTACTGAATATGTATGTAATTGTTTTGCATTATTTTATTTAGTTACATTTTATCTTATTTTAATATTTATTTATTACATTAATATTTTATAATTTGTCACTATTTTATTATGTTTGTTTCTTTTTTATCTTTCATTTATTTTAACATTTTCCTTTTGTCTTATCTTTGCTTCCTTTTAATGTTTCTTTTTATTTATTCTGTAAAGCACTTTGAGTTGCATGTATGTATGAAAGGTGCTATACAAATAAAGGTTATTATTATTATTATTATATGACAAGGACAGGAGAGATTGGCAAACTAAAATATGCATAGCATGTAATAGACATGTACACGATAATATTCTATGAGATGTAACATGCTTTACGCACTTTCCTCTCCATCACTCCCTATCGTAATAATTTAGTTCTTTATGTATGTACTTCAATTTGGAAGAAATTTTTCGAAATGCACTCAAATTACGTATATGTATGACAAGGACCGGAGAGAATGGCAAACTAAAATAGAATCTAAAATAAAACTAAAATAATATCTATGAGCGACAGCGCTCGCAATTTTCATTCACAAGTATTCACACGAGTGCAAAGAAAAGCGCCCTTTGGAAAAGTTGGGTGGCTCTTAAAAGAGCCTTTTTGGGGAGACCAAGACATGAAAATATTCACGTTTACTTCTTCTTGGGGGCTGCTTTTTTCGCTTTTGGCTTGGTGGACTTGGGCTTGACAGTCTTTGCCTTCTTGGGGCTTTTGGCTGCTTTTTTCGGAGCAGCCGGCTTCTTCGCTTTCTTGGGACTCTTGGTAGCTTTGGCGGCAGCGGGCTTCTTCACCTTCTTGGGCGACTTCTTTGCAGCGGCGGCGGGCTTCTTTGCCGCGACCTTCTTGGGCTTTTTAGCCGCGGCAGGTTTCTTAGCGGGCGACTTTTTCACCTTAGGTGCGGCTTTCTTGGCAGGCTTCTTCTTGGGTTCCGCTTGCTTGTTGATCTTAAATGAGCCAGACGCACCGGTTCCTTTGGTCTGCACCAAAGTCCCTTTCGTCACCAGGCTCTTGATGGCGAGCTTGACGCGAGAGTTGTTCTTCTCCACGTCGTAACCGCCAGCAGCCAAAGATTTTTTCAGAGCGGCGAGAGACACGCCGCTCCGTTCTTTGGAAGCCGAAACAGCTTTAACGATGAGCTCACCGACGCTGGGTCCCGCTTTCTTGGGTCTAGCGGCTGCTTTCTTCTTGGGTGCTTTAGCCGGCGCCGCTGCGGTCGGGGCTGGAGCCACTTCTGCCATCTTTCAATTATGTAAGAGAAATAAACACGCGACACTGAACGAGCTGCTCTGTGACGTTGAACCTTCCCTCCTCGCGAGGGGCAGTGGCCTTAAAATACACATGAGGACGGTGTAGACTCAACTCGCCCCGCACTCCGTGCCTGTGCTTCCTTGAGCAGCTAGCACTTGTGTTTTCTCATTACAAATCTCGGCTTAAATATGTATTCAAAAACTATTTGCAAGGCATCAAACAACGCGTATAGCAAGAAAAGGCTTTCTCGTTTTTTTGCATGCTAAGAAAGCCCATTCAGTCCCAGGTCGTTTTGCACAAATGCCACAAAAAGGCATTCTGCAACTGCCATCCACTGAGGGCATGCTGCATTTCGTGCGATGTGTGGGGTGAAACTGAGAGAAATGAAGGAGTACGTCTAGCAAGTCATAGTGTGCGCTTTGAAGGAGAGCCTGAGCAAAGCCATGGAGGCGTTTGGAATTTGACACTGGTGCGTGCATTAGTGGAAATAGGCCTCGTGTTAGTGTGTGTAAAACACAGGAGCAAGAGCCCATGGTCATACGAGGGAGCTTGTCAGAGTGACTCCCTCGGCTTAGTATCTTAGACGAGGAAGTGGGGATCAAGGCTCCAAGATCACACTAAACCTAATGAGAAACCGTAACTCTAATTCTAAGTTAGTATTATTCTCTTTCCAACAGATCACTCACCAGCAGGTGATGGTGGGGAAACTGCAGTCGTGGAGCCTGATGGGGAGTATGCAGAGACACCTGACGAAGACGAGGATGATGACGGCAATGTTGAGGGAGAGATGCCTGTGAGCGGAGTGCTGGGGGTGGAGATGGAGGAGAGAGAGACAGGAGGGAGGAAAGGGATGATGGTGGAGCAGAAGAGACAGAACACACATTTGGGCCCCCAGGGGACTGACGGAGGCCGGAGCCCCAGCAGCCATGTGGATACAAGCCGTCCCACCTTCCATGGTTGTTTGGTGCTGTGCTCTGAGCTACAACGTGTCAGGGCTGATCAATTTGAAGAAAGAGCTGTGCAAACCACTAATGCATAAAACCAGTTTATGGGTGGCAAGCTTTGTTTTGAGTTTTGCCAAACTGGCTTGTGGATACAAGTAACCAATGAGATCTCCAGTCAAACTGTGTATATACTGAAGTGGTTCAGGACTCAGGAACACGTCTGGAACACTACAGCTACCACATGATTAAAAAAAAGCTGTACAAAGGGATTTCTGCCACTTTGGTGGTTCGGGTTTGAATAATTCATGAACTTTGTTTAATATTAAAACAGTACATTTTGTTCTTAAATATCTTGATCAAGGAGAACACTGACATTGGCAGCTGCTGGATCCATTTAAAAATGTGGTTTAAAGCATCATTGAGTTGAGTTGCTGTTGTCTTGTGACCTGTGCTGCTCAATAAAGACATGTACTTTTGAACTCTAAAGAAGATATTAGCGCTGTGCTATTGTTGTTTTTTTCAAGCAACGAATGGTCTGGTTCCCTTGCTGTGATACACAGACACACTTACACATAAGCATAAAAAATGGCAGCCTTCATGCAAGCAGTAGGCCCTTCACTCTTGTGATAAATAAAACAGAACAATTTAAGAAAAAAAATGCATTTTAGATTCTTAGATGCCTTTTAAAATGTATTTACATTTACACTTACGGCATTTAGCAGATGCTCTTATCCAGAGCGACTTACAAAGTGCTTTGCATCCGATCACAGAATTTAATTTTTTTATATAAAATAATTATTTAATTATTTTCCAGTATCAAAATTCAAATTTGCATTAAAAAAACAATTATTCAAATTCACCTAGAACTGCAACTGTTGCAAAGCACCGAACTTCACATCATAGATATAAATGTTTATTTGGTGATTTTCCGTACTGTTCCTGTTCAGTTACTGGGTCAAAATGTTGCCGGCCATTAGATGGCGATATTTGCTAATGAGTTATGGCAAACTTGTTATATTAGACCAGGGGTCCCTAAACTTTTTCCTGTAAGGGCCAAATAACTTTTCTCTTCTCTGATGGGAGGCCGGGGTCAGTTTGAAACAGAAAAGTTTGACAATCACAGGGGTGCTGCAACATTTATTGTTTTCAGAAAGCGACACATAACCAAACATTAATAACCCTTTCTGGGATCTTCACAGAAAAAAAAGTCAAGAAATAAATAATAACACTAATAACAAACTAAATAACACTATTTATGAAATAATAACCAAATAATCCTCTATGGGTTCTTCACAGTAAAAAAGTCTGGTAATAAATAATAACACTATTAACAAACTACATAACACTATTGACAAAATAAATAATACCAGTAACAAAATAAATAACACTATTTATGAAATAAACCAAATAATCCTCTCTGGGTTCTTCACAGAAAAAAAGTCTGTGGAACATTAATTTTCTGTTGTGCCATGCACATCTTAACAGGTAAAGTTGTCAGAGCAGAATCTCTTCCTTAAATGACTCATATGAGTAGTCTCTCAAAGTTCTCATGTTCCTTCCTTATAATCCTTTTGTAGGTTCTAGAAGGCTTGTAGATACCGCTGTTTGCACCTTTCTCTCTCATCAACTTCCTTGTGACCTACACAGCACAATACATTTTTTATGGATTTGATCCCAGTAGATTTTATTATGATTATATTCCTTTATACTCAGAGTGACTCATTCAAGTCAGAAAAGTGAGCTTACCTACATATGTTCATCAGTGTGAACTGTGGGCCTGCATTTGGCTGGTGAGAAGTTGAATGTCAGGTTCCATTCTAGTCACAGCCAGTCTCAAACACTGATGCAGACACGGACGTAGTTTTGGGGGGGGACGGGGGGGACATGTCCCCCCCACTTTTTCAAAAGCCGGTTTTGGTCCCCCCCAGTTTTTACAGTTAAAACCAAATATTTAAGTAGCGACGAAGTCATGTCCCCCCCACTTTTTAACGGTTAAAAAAACAATATCCAAATAGCGACAAATCTAGCACTAGGATCATGCAGCTCCGAGCTCCCCCCCCCCCCCCCCCGCTCAACAATTTTTGTTCACAGCGCTCAACAATTTTCATTCAACCCCCCCCCCCCCCCCGCTCAACAGTTCGCCACCCCAGGTTGTGTCCCCCCCACTTATGAAATCAAAACTACGTCCATGGATGCAGATGTTCATCTGTCAATCTTGATCTCAGCAAAATTTTCAAGAGTTTCATGTGTGAAAATGTTTGCTCGCAGATATACGTTTGGGAGTGCGGCATAGAAGTCAATAAGACTGTTGGGCTTGAACGCGTCTTTCAGAACATCACAGTTCTGTAACTCGGCCAAATCAAACTGATAAGAAGACTGGGCTTCATCGATTGTCAGCAACAAAGGTATTCTGGAAAAGATGGATTTCTTTTGCATGAACATGTAGTTTACGGAATCGCATGGTAATCACCTCTATGACAAAAAGAGCTCAACAGCAGTGGAGAGTATGGTGGAGGTGAAGCACAACAAATCTTGGTTCATTGATTCAGTTTGTACTTGAGCAACCCGGTGCAAACTGTTCTGCTTCATCCCCCTGCTTCATCCCCCTAATGATGGACAATGAGTATGTTGTGCTCTGTGTTGAGGAAGGTTATGATCTGCAGTGTTGTAGGGACCATGAGTGGCATGATGATGAACAGCATTCTGGCAAATGGCTGCACACAATGTGATGATGCTGCTATGCTGCCAGGGACTGACAATGGCATAGTGTCCTATGATGTTCATTACAGTATTGAACAACAGTATGATATAGGTATAATGTTGTCAATGCTGTGTGGCACAGGACACTGGACAATCAGTGAGTGGATAGCAGAGCATACTTGCGCACAATTCATAGTGCAGTTGTGTCACACTGTCACTGGCCAAGAGTCACTGAATGGATGTTGCTGATGGTGACTGCGTCAGTAATGATGTTCTGTTGTAGAAACATGTAGAAATGTATGCTTATGCTGTTTGCTCTCACCACATTGACAAGGGTCTCTTTCTGTTCTGAGCTGTTTTCATCCTCCAGCACAGGGTAGTCTAGTCTGCAAAACCATGATGTAGTATATATAGAGCAGGGGTCACCAACCTTTTTGAAACTGGGAGCTACTTCTTGGAGACCAATTATTGCGGAGGGCTACCAGATGAATTCGCATCAATCTAACGAAAAGTTGTTGAGCGGGGGCGGGGTGCGTGTGCGAGTGTCAATTGCTAAGCGGGAAGACCGCTAGCAACCGCGGACAATCTATAATAGTAGCAAAAACATAAACGATGCAGCGCTTGGTGCATGGCACTATAGTGAGCTATTTTTAAAACAAGCCCGCGGGCAACTCGTGACGTCCTCGCGGGCGACATGGTCCCCGCGGGCACCACGTTGGTGACCCCTGATATAGAGGATACGTCTATGTCTATTCTCATTTTGAAATGTCTGGATGATGCTACAGTGTAGCAGCACAGATTAGGCTGGACCCTTTACCTCCAGAAAACCCAATGCATGTTTGACCACATGGTCAACCAGAGTGACTCTGATCTCATCCGTTATGGTTGCTGATCCATATTGCTCTTCCTCATTCTCGTCCTCTTCATCATCATTTCTATGCAGTATTGGACACCATTGATGTGCAAACCAAGATTTGCAACTTGTGGCCTCTTTATAGGGATTAGGCTTTGATACCTAAAGATATTTAAGAATTTCTAAATGAGTGTGAGGTAGAGAATGTGCTTAAGATTTAACGCACCAGGTCAATAGCTAGGCTACATTACGGACCACATTTTGGGTCTTAGCAGCTGCCAAAAACTGTAATAAGCCAGCTAAAAGAGAAGATAGAAGCCATTAACATCAAGACAAGGAAACTCAAAATGTATGGGGGGTTTCATCCCAAATCCAGAGATGTGACCAACTAGTCAACATCAGAGCCACTATCAAGGATGAAACAAAAAAGATCCAGAAGTACAACAGAAAGATGGCCCCAAGTGAATAAGTGCTTAGTGATAAGACTATTCACTTATAATGGAGTCTGTGCAAATATGCCCCTGAAACAATCCAGCACACAAGATGCTAGCTGGCACCGTGAAGAGACTAGTATTGTGTTTTGTATTTGAATTCTACATTGTACATATACTAAAATTAATTACTTTATTTCCTCATCCCTTTATTCCCGCATCCCTACAGCTTTGAACTTTTGCTGTTCGAGCTGGACTGCTTCCATCCAATTGCTTGTGCTATAATGTACCGTCCTCCGAAATACAACAAGGACTTTTTTAATTACTTTTCAAACTTTTGGACAGATTTGATGCTCAAACACATATAGGGATCTTTTGGATTCTTTTAATCTTGTTCAGTCAGTAAAGGGCCCTACACATGAACAGGGGGATACTATTGACCTTGTTTTTTTAATGTTCCTGTGAACAATCTTGAACTGTACAATGCAGTGTTCTCAGATCATAATCCCATTAGGTTTGAAACATTACAGGTTAAGAGTGTTGCTCCCTCTGTAATGGGTCGATACTCTCGTATGTTAAGTATCTCATAAGATACCTGTAGCTTATCCTTTTTCCATTTACGTTCTGCTTTCCTACACTCTTGCCTGGCTGCACGGGTAGTGGAATTGAGCCAGGGTTCATTTTTTAACTTAAAAGGAATCAATTTAAGTGGAGCTATGATATCCAACAAATTACTACAGGTAGACTGGAAAGCTGCTAGTATATCATTGGGATCATAAAAAAAAAAACATTACAAGATTGTTTACAATAATCTTACAAAAGTATTTAATGCAGCAGTAAAACGTTCAGCAGTATTTTCATTTAAACAGCAAAAATGCCCATAGACCTCCTAGGGTTAAAGAAAAGTGGTTTAAGTATCAAAAGACAGTGAAGGCAGAAAAAAATCTGTATTGTTCTACCATTATCCAAAATAATAGTCATAAACCTTGTACATTATTTTATACTATTAACGCTGCACTGAACGGCAATAATCCTGTATGTTTTAAGTCCTCCCTAAATATTTGTGAAAAAAAGTTTTTTATTGAGAAAATCACAAATTTAAGGTCTACTATTAAGTATCCTTAAGTGTTCTGCCTGCCTTAGTGACTAGCTGTCTTTGAGCAGTTTGAGCCTGTCAAACTCGAGTTCTTGTCCTTTCAATGTATTGGATCCTCGATTTTTTAAGAAGATATTTGAGACTACAGGGCCTGAGGTTGTAACTATTATCAATAGTGGTTTATCCACAGCGATTGTCCCTAGGTACCGTACTTGAAACAAGCGGTGGTCCACCCAACAATTAAAAAGCTCAATTTGGATCCATCTGTGCTCTCTAATTTTAGGCCTATTTCCAAACTTCCATTTATGTCGAAAATATTAGAGAAAGTTGTGTTTCTGAAATCTTATTTAGACAAAAATCATATCTACGAGGTTTATCAATCGGGCTTCAGAGCATTCCATAGTACAGAAACAACCCTTCTGAAAATTTTTCATGACTTACTGATAATTACACTCTGTAATTACAGACTCAATTGATGATTGCGCTATTCTTATTCTTTTAGATTTAACTGCTGCTTTGACACAATCGACCATAATATTCCTGTTGAGCGGTTGGAATGTTGTGTTGGAGTTAAAGGCCTTGCCCTTTAGTGGCTTTGGTCATATTTATCGGATAGGAGTTTTGTGGTCAGTAGTGGGGAGTTTGTGTCATTAGCAGCAACTTTCTCATGTGGGGTTCCTCAGGGATCGATTTTGGGCCCCTTTTTATTTATGCTGTATATGCTGCCTTTGGGAGCCATTTTAGAAAGTATGGTATCTCCTCTCATTGTTATGCCAACGACACTCAGATTTATACCTTTAAAGAAGCAGGATGGCACAGCTTTGACTACTTTATTGAGTTGCCTTGATGAAATAAAAGCATGGATGGCTTTTAATTTTTTTAACTTAAACGAGAGCAAGACTGAAATAATCTTATTTGGCCTGAAAGGGTTGTATGGTGTGCCTTTTTGCCTTTATAGGTGACTAACAGAATTGTGGTTATAGTCGGCATAAAGCCTGGAGAATTAATTGAGTGACCAGTTTCAGTAAAAGCAGTTTGAGTTCCTGTATAACATACAGTGTGCTGTTTGTCAAAATAGTGAGTTCTGGAATATGAGGCTGGAGATTGAAATCTCTCCAATCTTATTTAACTGAAAGATAATATTCACCGATGGCATGAATCCAAAGAGGCCTAATGAATGCACGGTTAAGCAAAGCGTATAAAATTGCTTCATTTTACAGGAGTCCTCTAACGTAGATGTTTACAACCCCAGTTCTCAGCGCTGAGGCTCTACTTCCATGCTGATTCTTATTCTTTGTATTAGTAGCAGTAATAATAGGCCAACAGCGTCTGGCCATAAATCTCTCCTCTCAGGCCATCTCCTCTCTGAGACCGATCTCATCCCTGAGACCAGGAAATGACGACTCGCTGTCACGTGATTGCATAAGAAATTAAGCATGGCAGATCGCGAGATCACTCGGCAAGTGATCTACAAAAACAGTTCAATATATTGTGTCAGCTAATGGTAAATAGTACACTATTTCTGTGATAGGGAGCAATTTTGTATGCATATATATATATATATATATATATATATATATATATATATATATATATATATATATATATATATATATATATATACCATCACATTCTCCTGAGTACTGATGCACCTGTACACAATTATGTTGCTCTTCTTAAGCCCCCCGCACACAGCGAGCAACTAGCTGAGCAAACGTGTAATATTGTAAATTTCTAGGAAAAATTATATTATAATAATATATAAAAATAATAATATTATACTGCACATTTTAAACTGAATGGAGTAGAAAGAATGTAACCATTTTTGACAGTGGCATTTAAGCACATGTTAAACACATCCTATGAAGAAAATCACAAATAGATTTTAATTTTAACTTAAGCAGCAGCAGCAGAAAGATCTTTTTTCAGGCAACTACACTTGCTATATACAGAACATTACATATCCCATAGTGGGTGAATACGCAGTATTAGAGAACACTTACTGGATACGTATACACTCATTACACGTATGAAAAACAACCAAGGATGTGCAACAAGTTCAAATTCATATCACATCAATAATGATAATAATCATTTTCTCCTGTCTTTTTCTCCTCTCTCTCTTTAAGCCAAATAACCATAGGGGATTCAATGGAGCCTGCAACTAGATAGCACCCTCACCCTGCACCAGAGTCTGTCTGGAGTCTTTGATTTTGTTTGTTCACTATTCTGTATTTTAATAAATCAGGCATTAAGCTTTCCAATAGTGTGTTTATTGTGAAAAGTGCAAATGCAGTGTTTGATGTTTACCTCACATATATATTTGCTGTTGTAATCTTTAGTGAGGGTAAGATTGCTCCTGCTGAGTTGAGACAACCTTTTTTTCTCCTCTCAGTATCAGTGGGGAAACCATACATTTTTGCTCCTTTCTCTGATCGATTGGAGCATCCCCATGCAGCACAGCAAACCATGGTGGACAACAACACTGAGGAAGGGAGCAACAAGGAGGGGTCCGGAGCTGTCACCATGACAGTAGACTAGGGGTGTATTCAACTAAGGATTTTCATAGTCGAATCTGATTCGTCAGCTTTTCCCTTTAGTCGACTAATAGTCGAATCGGGTTTATTTTTATGTTTTTATTTAGAGCATCCTAAACGGTATCCCGTTCTCATTCAGGACTTTTTTCCTCTTCAAAGTAAAAACCTAAAACACTCAGATAAATGAATAAACACGGTAGGTTGGGTTTATTCAGCTTTTATTTATTTACTTACTTATTTTTTATTAAACGTTAGAGAACATTAACCGTCAGTGCGCATTGCGCATATCAAACTGTCAGACAGGCACTGTGCAAAATGTCAAAAATATTTTAAATAAAATATGCCTGCCTGAAAATATAACAAAATTGACACACAACAGCAAAAAAATATAAGGAAAGGTTCAAGTAACGGGGTTTAAAAGCAAACAACAAAAAATGTTTTTAGGCCTACTTGCCGAGACGCACCGCGACGAGACGACGACAAACGGCTGAACTGTTTTTTTTTTCGCCTTACGCGTTTTAAATGGTATGCCATGTTAGATGTTGTCGTGCGAAATGAAAGACGTTGATGACATAACTTGCACTTTACTTTGTTTGATTCGTCTTTATCTTTTTCAAAATACTTTTGAAGTTTTTTAGTAGCCATTATAATCTCGGCAGATGCTGCGTATTCTGTAGCGTGTTCAGCTCCGCTCGTTTGGATTGTGCAACTGCAGGGTGTGATTTATTAATGTGTAGTAAGGAAGATGCCTATTGTTAATGCGCAAACATCATTTTAAAATATTTATTAACAGAAATTAGGATGATTTTATTTGACAAAAGGCTATATATAACGAAAACAAAGACATTTCATGTAACAACTAATTCTTAGCTGCATCCTTGGCCATGCAGTTAGAATGGTAGATTCGACTATTACGTTCATAGTCGACTAGGGGGTATAGTTGACTATAGTCGAATCAGCGACTATTGCAGGTCACCCCTACAGTAACGTCTACTGTCATGGTGACAGCTCCGGACCCCTCCTTGTGGGCGTGTCGATACGTTGTCTGCGTGCCGTTATGTCCATGTTTGTAGTTCCGTGGGTGTGGGTCGTCTGTGAGCCAGAGCCATATAGAGAGAGAGTCGCGACAACGAAAGTTCAAAACGCTTGATGGTCATGATTCACGGAGGCTTCAGATAGTTCCAGGAAGTTCAATTTGAACGCATAAACACAGACAGAACTGCGATTTGAGGATTATTGTGAACATATAGCGACCAACTTTAGGCTAATGTTAGAGCACATTGCTGTGTAATGCTTTGATTGTTTTATAATTGTTATAAATTACGTTTTTATATAATAAACATAACATATATACGTAACATATATACGGTCTCTGGTCGTGTCACTGGAGTGCTTGGGCACGCGTGTAACAACACTGGCTCTGATTGGCTACCATAACGCTGCCTTAGCCAATCGCTTACTGACTTGTTAAGTTAAACAGGTGTTACACCGAGAAGTGTGACATATCGAGATCTGTTACTTCTCATTAATCTGGGCAGCAGTCCGCTCGCATTACTGTTAGTACATCAATATATAGTAACGCACCACTTTGAATGACCAGTAACGTCAACGGCGTTGTAACGACAGGAAAAGTAATGAATTATTTTATCCTGTTACTGACAAAATGACACAAAATGACACCGTTACCTAACGTTATTTTCAACGGCGTTATTCGCAACACTGGTAACCAGCCCCCACAGTATTCACACTGGACCCACTGGACTGTCTGCACTTCTGGATTACTCTAAAAGACAGACATGCATAAATATATTTTATTTAATCTTACATTCATAAATTTCACAAGTCTTTAATTCCAAACAGTTTTTTACATACTTGTTTAGTATCTTTTGGTAAGTGCAGGCATATATGTCCTGTGCAAGACAGTGATGTTTGGATTGCAGTTAGTTTCTCTTGTTTGAGGTATACTGGAGATTGAGGATCCTATGAAATAAAACAGCACTGATATTGTAGAATACTATTCATTTGTAGCAGTTTATATTTTTCAAAGAATTAAGACGATACACTGATAGTGATGTAAGTCAGAAAAAATTGTTCAATTGATCCTTGATGATTAAGTCATTAAATAAGTAATGGCTGTAAAAGGGATGTTTTGTGATGTTGCATTCAGAGTTAGTACCATGTGAAGCAATCTAAAACCAAACCTGGCTTTGTGAATGTTGTCCCACCCAGAGGACAGGCTGCAGGATACCACGTAAAAAATGCCTTGTGCTTGATCTGTCCAGTGTGCAATTTTTTTGCCATGTCTCTAAATAGAAATAGAAACATTATGAGTTATTTCAGTAACTCTGTGGATTTGTACCATAAGGCCCATATGTGATCTTACCCTTCTAGCTCCAGGTTCTCCATTAGTATCACACACCACCATTTGCGTAGAGCCTGCATATCATGCAAAAACAAATAATAAAAAAATATATTCTAACCATGCACAAACATTTGCACACATGCCCTCGCATGCACACACACAGTATAACAATCAACTTACTACAGAGAAGTCAAATGGGGCATCCAGGAGAACATAAAAGCATACTACAAAAACAACAACAACAAAAACAAACACAAAAAAATCAGTAATGAATGACAAAATAAAAACACAGTAAGAAATATTTAATAAAAACTAATTATAAAAAGAAAATTGGGTCTCTCACCATCAGGATGAAGATGCCGCAATCATTACCCCATTGCTGGACTGGGAGATCCTTAAAAAAATGAACATTATTTCAGTTGACGTTTTCAGGAAATACATTCTAAAACACAGTTTTACCTAAAGAAAAAGAAACTACTGGCAAATCCCAGCCAGTTTTCTCCTCCCATTGACCTGGATTGAGCATCTGAGCAAGATTACTGTTAACATTAAAAAAAATATATATTTTACAAAACATTAAGCACATAGCACACAAATGCATTATATGACCAAATGTTTGTGAATACCAGCTTATGACTTCTGTAATTAGAAGCAACGTCCACAAACCTTTGGACATAAGGCATTTGATGAACTTAAATGCAGCTTGAACATGTAAAATGCTGTTAAAGGTGGAGATGGGGATTCTGTAGAAACAAGGAAGTGGTTATTTTTGCTTTACCCAACCTCTGTATAACCATCTTTATCTACTGTTCTTGTGAACAAAGCTCAGTTATCAAGTTATGTAGAGAGGAGAAAAAGCTGTTCACTCATTTCACTTGGTCAAAGTTCTGTGACCTTTAAATATAATGAATTATTTTCTTTTTTGGTCAGATTTGTTAACTTGGAATGTAGAGTGTATTTCAAGAAACTATTAATTTTTCTAAAATAAAATCACCTACTCCAACTTTGAGCGTCTGAAACACTCATTGCTGTTATAAACTTGGTCTTTGAATGAGACCAGCAAAATCCTGAACTGCATGCAATATATGATCTAAGATATAACCTCAGCACTGATCAGTTACATGAGATCACCATGAGAACCTGCTCTGCTTGGGTACATGGAATCTAAAAAAAGCATTTCCCTCTTGACTGGCTTCAAAACCTAAGAACGAGCATGCAATCTGTATACTCAATGAAATGTTAGATTTCAGTTTTATAGCAAGCAGATACCATTACACCATCAAATATACGGTATAATGCATGCCACACTCTGTGTCATTTAACTGCACACTATAACTCACAGACAATATATAGTGTCCTGGTGTCCACAATGGGATGACGAGGGCATCTTTCATATGTGCATCATGCTATGGATGAAAGATAAATGAATTTGATTGCTAAGCACTAAACATACTAAACACAAAGACTGTTTTAAAAAACAAACAAACAAAAGACTTAATGGTAGACAATCCAGTGGATCAGCATTACAAAGAGGGCAGTCATGGCCTGGTGGTTAGGGAACTGGTCTTGTGACCAGAGGGTCGTGTGTTCGATTCCCAGACCCGAGGCCATGACTGAGGTGCCCCTGAGCAAGGCCCTTAACCCTCAATTGCTCACTTGTATAAAAATGTAAGTAGCTCTGGATAAGGGCGTCTGCCAAATGCCGTAAATGTAAATGAGGAAACCATGTTGCAATGACATAAAGATCAGCAATGAAGATGTTCCTTCCCTATTAAATATTTAAATTCATAATTAGAAGAGCCAGTCACTGAGCAAATGGTTAGTTTCCGAATTTAATTAGAATTTTTACCTTTGCAATGGCAATGTCTTCAATGATTCTAAAGCAGACATTTCCAATCTTTAAATAACACAATTACATATTTCTTGACAATGCTATCACACATGTATCCTAACAACCAACTTTATAAAACATGTAAGTGTAAAACATCAATTAAATCATATGAGAACATCCACATTACTCACTGTCGCTTCCATTTCCAAGGGTAAGCCCAAAGTCAAAAAAATCTTCAAAATTTCAACGTTTTAACTATGAGCTCGTGTTTTGGCCTTCCTTTGTCCAAGACATAAGAAAGCTAGAAAGCACAGGAAAATGAATACAACACTGATTATCACATTTAATGTTCCTTTTTTGGTGTTGCTGTGTCCACTTACCAGCTCCTCCTGGTCAGGGTGAAACCTGAAAGACCAAGAGGCTCGACAAGCATGAACATTCTGTAACCTTGTAAGTGCTTCACATTGCAGGCCACAGTTAATACAAGAGTATGTATAATCATGACTTGTGAGAGCCTCAAAATGGCAGTAGCCATGCAGTATGGTGTCTCTGGATGGAAATGTAGCACCCCGAAGTCCCTCCAGTGAATTAATTGTTCGGGAAACTGCAGTATGGTTCTGTAGGACACAGTATTGTAGCTGTTAAATGAACAGCACAGAAGACCCAGTACACCATATAATGTTTTATTTTACCTTTAGGTTGTGCCTTAGAAAAATGCACAATTCCAGGGTCAGCACAACATGATCATCGAAGTTGTGGAGTCCTGCTTCCCACTCCTGATACCGATACACCATCTGACACAATGGACATTGTCTAAAGAAAGTGGACACATCTACAAAAGGAACAAAAAACAGATAATTAAACAGATAAACGTAGCAGTGTGTTATACTAAATAATATTAAAATAGCCAAGGTTATTCAACATGAAATTGAACTTACTCTCAATGATGCCACCTATACCCACAATCCGGGCTTTGTCCGTTATTATGACTAGACCTTCCAGCGAGGGCTTCCCAGAACAGACAGTACATTTTGTTTCTTTTGGAACTAGTCTTGTTGGGTAACTGAATACTGGTCTGGGAATAGTCAGTTCTTTTGGAAGTTTGGAAGGAACTTTTTTCTGAGTGAAAATGTATTTCACTACACATTCCAGGTTGTTGGTGAGTAGATGATGCTGGGCTGATTGATCGCTGCAGCAGATGAAACAGTTTTTGTCTCAAATAAATGTCTTTGTGTTTGCACAAAAGTGTTGCAAAATGGCACAAGACATTCTTGGCTTTGCACAGGGACAATGCCATGAATTTGTCTTTTGGCTGAATGTCACAAGGATTCGTCCAAGACGACAGGAGTGTTTCTTTTGTGGCTCATGAATTGAAAGGCATTTTATTTTAGATGAGCCTCTGAAATGCACTTCTATAGAAAATGGCACATGAGCTGCCATGGCTGCGTTTTGCCTTTTTAAGCAGGTGTTTTTCCTTGATACACCCAATACTTAGATGTACCATTTCATCAAGAACTCCCTCATCAAGAAACTCCTCACTAGCAGTGTTAGCACAGTAGTCAACAGATCGAACATGTTTACAATGGTTGTGAACACATTTACTACGTTGTGCTAGACGCTGGTACTGCTGGCAGTTTTCTAATTCACAGCCAGTGAATTGCACTTTGCCCCATGTCTTCCTCTGTACATGGACAGGCACAGAAAAATCACGACTGTACTGCATAAATTGGTGGCATCCAAACATACACTCTGCAAATGTGAGGTGCTGGTTATGTCTGGTTGAGTTTAGGAATGCTTCCTAGAAATGTGACCAGGCAAATTATTCTCCTGCAGCTTTATGATGCAGTGTGGACAGCTGACCTTTTTGGAGGACACATGTTGAGGCTTTTTAGGAGAAGCAGGTGAGGGAAATGACAATACTTCCGAATATGAAGAAGAGGGGACAGGCTGTGGAGAAGGTGGAACTGGCGATAAAACTGAATGCACCAAAGGCGAGTCTAAATCAGTGGCTGTATCCTTCACAGTAGGCAGCGTGGAGGGAGCAGAGGTGCAAGGTGTTTTTTTCAGGGGTAGGTGTGGGTGTCCCGCATGTTGAGTCTTGACATGCTTTTAAATGAACAGACATATTGTCTCGCCACAGAATTGTTTTAGAACACATGGGGCAGTGATAATGTCCCTCTGGTGTGCAATTTTGATGGCATCTGTTTATTCTATATTCTGTAAAAACACAATGAATAATAAAAAAAAACATCTTGTCAACCTGATAATAATAAACTAGCTGCAGTTAATGTAATTGGGTCTTAATACCTTTGAAGTTTAATGCATTTTCCAGTGAATTTCAATGTGCTTCTTAACTTTTGACAGATTGGTTGGCTTGAAGAGTTCGACAGGGCACAATGGGCAAAGAAACATTTTGCAACAATCTGTACATCTTGTTAACGATATAGTTGAACCAAAAATCCAGATAGAAGCGTGCATCTGAGTAAAAAGAAAAAAATAATAATTTAAGAAGTCTGCACATCCTACACTTGTACATTCCTACCGGATATTTAATACTAGTTACCTTATTATTGATTTTGGCATCTAAAACACCTTCTAGTAATTCAATACACCAGTCATTTTTCAAGCCGATAATCTTTCACTGTTTGCCCATTATTCATTGCTACTCAAATTGTCCATAAGATTAAGAACAACGAACAATAAAGTGTATTAATGTGGTCATGCAGGATGCTAAACGAACTTCAAGACGAACACACAAAAAGCGAGTCACATAAAGCATGTACAGACATACACGCACACGCAGTGTACAAAACAAAAGAGAACAAAAAACACATTTTCACTTGCAGCCTTATCAATCCCAGTCCAATTGACCTGCTGTCAAGTAACCGTTGCTAAATGTCGAACGCTAGGCTAGACAGTCAGATTTGTTTGGTAAACGACACCGTGCAACACCACCCAGGCCAGTAGGTGGCGATAAAGATAATACAGGGACTCCTCTCTGGAACCTCAATAAGCCTTTTTCACGCAAGGAGGAGGGGTCAAGTTCCGGGCGAGGTGATGTGTAAACCTATTTCCGTTTAGCAGCATCGCTACGAGAATGGATGCGTTTTATTACTCTGCATCTTTGGCTGACCTTCCGCGCTTTAGGCAGGACGATGTTGCCAGAACCGTCGAGGAGCTATCGAGGACCAAACGAGCGAAACTCGATAAAGGATACAAGTTTTTTTCGAGCAGTGTATTTTTGATTATGAAGGTAAATGGATCCAGTTCTGTAGTTTAGTTTAGCCAAGTTAACTAGCTAGCATCTTAGCTCCGTGCTCACTCAACATTCTATCATTTATGCCTTCATCAAACTGTTTATCTTATTTTTAAATAAAGCATGTGTTTTATTGTACTATTATAAGCGCCTGCATTATTGTCTTGTGATTTTGTGTGTTCAGTGTCCAATGTTGTAGATAAGGAGATCCGTGTAATGGCTCGGTGCTACCGGTCCTAAAAAGTGAGACACCACACAAGCTAGAGGTCAAAGCTCACGGTTTTTTATTTGTTTCAAGCATTTTCAAGCACTTTAATCTAAATTCCAGCACTTTTCAAACCTGAAACAAAGCAACATTAAAATTGGTCAGGTAATTGTTTCTTCCCCTGTTGTTGAGGGGTGTTTCTTTATACTACCACATATAGTTTCGGACAAGCGGTTCGAGCAGGGTCGCGCGAGGTGTGCAGACGCGCGCGCTACGGTCACTCGCGAAAGTATAAACCTAGCTTAACACAACGAATCTGACCTGAAGGCACGCATATTTGTACAAAACATTCCAAGAGGTTGGTGATTATTCCCATTTCTAGTATTACAGCATACAAAATTGTGTCCGATTATGGTATCCTAGCATAGTGTGTGTGTGTGTGTGCTCTAGACCCAAAGCCCAGACAGACTTGTACATAGGATGTGCACGGAAAGCCTCTAGGCGGGATATCACTCTGCTGTACACAGACTGCCTCGCTGGCCGAGTCCAGCTGAAACGACGCGGTATAGCACCTTTCTTCAGCCACGTTTTGCCCTTTGCCGTAACGTAGATGTCTTGTGGCTCAAAATGTGCGCTACACACGTGCGTGCTGTTCCTAATAACCTGGAAATTCGGCCCCTCACTCCTTCTAATGGCCATCAACCACTTCTTTCTGAGTTCCTCGTCAGCTGGGAACGAGTGGAAACTCAAATAAGGCTGTTTTTGTTTGGAATTAGAGCACAGCGGTACGCTGCAAAAACACTTGCTAGTCACTTGTGCCATGGCAGAAGTACGAACGCTCCAAACGGAAATGATTTTACACAGAACTGTCTAGACCGGAAATGTCGACCCCGGAAGCGAGAGAAAGGCCTATAGGTCCCACAGATGAGCTAAGGGGTGAGATATACGGCCAGACCCTACTCTTAGTTCCGCCTCCTCCAGTGCTCTAGTGTCTCCAAGCAGGTCCTTTAGAGCAGAATAATATCGGCGCGCTAGGCATTAGAGCTATATTGCTTTCCTTTAAGTGGTGAAAGAAGCAGCAACAATGTCTGGAAGAGGAAAAGGTGGTAAAGGCCTTGGGAAAGGAGGTGCTAAGCGTCATCGCAAGGTTCTCCGTGATAACATCCAGGGCATTACTAAGCCCGCAATCCGCCGTCTGGCTCGTCGTGGCGGCGTCAAGCGTATCTCCGGTCTGATTTACGAGGAGACCCGTGGTGTTCTCAAAGTGTTCCTGGAGAACGTGATCAGGGACGCGGTTACCTACACCGAGCATGCAAAGAGAAAGACCGTCACCGCTATGGATGTGGTTTATGCTCTGAAACGCCAGGGACGTACTCTGTACGGTTTCGGAGGTTAAAATCCTGAACTAAAGACTAAAAACAACGGCTCTTTTAAGAGCCACCCATATGATCCGTTAAAGAGTTGTTCCATGTCTTAGTACCTACACATGTTGAATGAATAAATACTGACAAAGTGCTATTAAACTCATTTAAATGTTTGCCTGTTGTAGGTCTTTAAGTTTAAATATCTTACTGTCATTTTAAAACCCACTTCCTTAAATGAGTAGAAAAGTGCGATATGACAAAGCGAATGAGAAACAGTGGTGTAGCTCGCATAGCCTAGCTTTCTGTGCCTTCTTTCCAAGACACGCGGAAAATTCAATACTTTTAATATTATTAACATGCCCATGGGACGTTGCAATGCTCAAATATTGATTAACCACAAAACATAATTTAAAAAAGGAAAAATCCCAGAACTATGGCTGGGGCGGAATTAAAAGACGCTACCCCGTCGCGATACAGTGATGGAGCAACGATAGGAGGTCCGTGTGAGAGGAGGGGTTGTTTCTGGCCAGTAATAATTTGCCATCCCCGCAGAGGGGCGGGCGTGTTTAAATTAGCATATCAGAGTCTAAATAAACCATGTGCTCTCGCGCCGTTTTTTATTCTGTTGTTCGTTTTTCTACAACTACAATGCCTGAGCCTGCGAAGTCCGCCCCAAAGAAGGGATCCAAGAAAGCCGTGACCAAGACGGCGGCTAAAGGAGGCAAGAAGCGCAGAAAGACCAGGAAGGAGAGCTACGCTATCTACGTGTACAAAGTCCTGAAGCAGGTCCATCCTGATACCGGCATTTCTTCCAAGGCGATGGGAATCATGAATTCTTTCGTGAACGACATCTTCGAGCGCATCGCTGGTGAGGCTTCTCGTCTCGCCCACTACAACAAGCGCTCTACCATTACTTCCAGGGAGATCCAGACCGCCGTGCGTCTGCTGCTTCCTGGTGAACTGGCCAAACACGCCGTGTCTGAGGGCACAAAGGCCGTCACAAAGTATACCAGCTCCAAGTAAAGCGCGACAGTGTCGCTTAAAAAACCCAACGGCTCTTTTAAGAGCCACCCACACTTTGGCCAAAAGAGTTTCCATATTATAATTGTACATACATGCGGCACGAAGACCAAGACATAGTTTGTAATTGCCGTTTTGATTTTGCCAACTATGGTAATCTTCATTGCCCATGGTGACTACTTTTAAGTAGAAGACTAGAATTCGTTGCCTTTTTGTAGTTGTAGGATTGTTTGTCTGCACTGGCATCATAGCTGAACTTTAGGTTATTTTGCTCCAGAAGACCGGTGCATCTCAGTAAATTACAGTATCATTATAACAATCTGGGCTTCTATAACACCTCTGCAGTGCTACAGGCTGATCGCCTCCATGTCACGCTGCACTGAAGCAATAATTCGTGCAGTAGGCCAACATTTCAGAATTAACAATCATTTTCAGTTGGTCTAATTTTCTGAGATAATGATTTTAGGCATTCGTTGGCTGTAAGCCATAATCATCAACATTAACAAATTAACACTTGAAATAGAATCACCCTGTTTGTGAAACTATATAATATATGCGTTTAATTTTTTGTATTTAATTACTGAAATTGATTAACTTTTTGATGATATAATTTACTGAGATGCACCTGTATTAGTTTGTCTATCTCACTGCTGTAGGCTGACTCATCCCCACCAGAGATTAGGTATCAGCAAACCTCAAGAGTTTGGCTGCCTTGTGGAGGCACAGCTGTTTGTGTAGAAGGAGAAGAGTAGGGGAGAAAGGACAGGGCTTTGTGTGGAGTGAGCCCTGATGGTCCGGGAGTCAGACACGTTTTCCAAGTTTCAAATGGTTGATTTCTGTCAGTTAGGAAGTCTGACCCACCAACAGGGGGCGTCAGACACATGCAGATGGGAGAGCTGGTCTGCAGTAGGGCTGGAATGACTGTAGTGTGGAGCTAAATCCTCTTAAGTGTTTCATGTGGCAGTGGTCAACACATTTCACTGCTGGTTGTACCATATACTACTATGTGCAGTATGTCAGAAATAAACTTTGATTTACCTTTCTGAGTAACTTTTCATATATCCAATACATTTGATCACCATTATTGATTTACAGAAATTAAAATCACCTGAAACACTTAAACAGAAGATTCTCCCAGAAAAGTGAAACGTTTATTAACCATATAGAATGTTCTATATTTATGCATACATTTGACCTACAACTTAATCTATTTTAGGACGTCTGTGACAATCTGATTAAGAGAACCAGATCAAACAAATAAGACAAACAACAACACTCATTCATTTAGTGTGAATCTGATGATGATTTAGATCAGATGTTCAAAATCAAAAGTGTGTACAATCTGTCATGCACCACTATGTATACACATACATACAGCATCAAAATTTGTTGTCATGTCCTTGCTGGGATAGGAAGTCTACTGTGTTTTTACTCATAACATTTCCATATAGTTATTTACCATGTCCCTGAAATAATCAAAGAGCACATAAAATGGTCAGATTTGTGGTTGAAAGAAGGCCACAGCTTCACTGTAAAAAGAAGTAAATGTTCTTGATAAAGTGATATCTGTAAACTGCAGAGCTAAATGTCATGCAATATTCAGTAGAAAAGTAAAGTTTTTTTTTAAGGTCAAGGTCAAGTTTAAGGTACTTCCACTATAAAACAAATGTTACAATTAAATTATTATTATTATTATTATTATTATTATTATTATTATTATTATTATTATTAATAAAAAAACACTTCAGTAAGTTGATCTACAATAGAGAGCCTGCTGAGGTAAAAGCCTGTTTAAACATGCACTGACCACTGAAAAACTGTTAGCATCCCTGTATCCATACAGTCCAGTATTTGGCTGTGTGGTTATAGTCCAGTCAGTTTGAAGCAGTTCTTCACATCTTTACTCTCCTCTTGTTCAGTATCAGTTGTCATTATTACTGTTTTTTTGAACATCATCATCTTGGCTTTCTGAAAGCATCAAAGTCACAGCGTCATTCTGACTCTCCACCATCAGTGAAACTGTTTTTCCAAATGAGTGAATCTTGGTCTTTGTGAGACATTTTCCTTCAACTTCTTGCTTGCTCTCAACGTCTCAGGCCACACATCATGATTTACATTGGCATCACAACTAGTGCATTTCTCAAAACAGTTAGTGCAAACAGCAAAACTCCATGAAATACCTGCAAAAGCAGATACTTTACTCAAAATTCTTTGTTTTTTGCCTCAAAACCAAATATTTAGGTCAATCAATTTGTCAGTGCCATCACAGTATCTAGTTTGTGTGCCTTTGCCTATGAATAAGGCAGTCAAAATACTTAGTCATGTTGTCAGTTCAACTATAAGTCACAGTCAGTGCAGAATGTATATTCTGATAGAAATAAGCTTTTGATTTCAAGAACGCTGCACATTCTGTGGTATATCAAAAACATGTTACACACATACAAACTTACATGGAACACAACGTTATGGAGACTGATAGCAAGAAATTGGACTGGAATCAAATTTGTACAGCAATATTGTTTGACTGTATTGTTCGCACTGCGTGTCTATCTGTTTGTGTTTATAATCTGATTATACAACTGATAGACAAATTGATTATCTATAATCAGATTATAAACTGATAAACAAATTATAGACAATTATAAAATTATAAACAAATTTGATTCCAGTCCAATTTCTTGGACTGTGCAGTAATATGATTTCTCTGTATTTTCCAGTTTGTGCTCTTTATAGCTGTTTGTCACACATCCATGTTACCTTGACTGAGCATGGAAATATCACCTATCCAAGTGTTGCATCAGAAAAAGATCCACTCGTGGTCACAACAGTGTTTACTATATTGTTACTATAGAGGCCAACTCAAGCACAGGAGGTGGAGAGGAAGATAACAGTGATGGGCCAGGGGTTAGTGGAAAGCAAAAGGGAAGAGAGAAAGGGTTAGGGTACAGATCAAAGGTTAAATGGCAAGGGGCAGGTGATAAAATGTTGTGGAGGAGTGTTAATGATGATTTGAAAGGGATGTTGGAAGGGTTGAAGGGTTGAACAGTAGGTAAAGTTATCTATGATTATGGTGTGGCAAGATTTGGTGTTGTGCAGAAGAAAGGAAAGAGTAAGGCTGTTTGTAAATCAAGGAGGCAGGTAGAAATAGGAAAACTTGTCAAGGAGTCAAGGTTATTGAGGAAGCGGTGGAAGCGGGGTAATGAGCAGGAAAGAGAGGGCATTGAGTTACTGCAAGACAAGTTGAAAAGTAAGGTAGGGAAATTGCAGAGAGCCGAAGCTATGAGGAAAAGAAGGAAGAAGAAAGAGCACGCTAGAGAGGCATTCTTTAAGGATTCATTTAGATTTGTTAAAACGTTGTTTAGTCAGGAGAAGTCAGGGAGCCTAAAGGTAGGAAAGAAGGAGCTTGAGGGGCACTTTCAGAAGGTGTACTCAAGGGAGGAAAGGACCAGTGAGTTGAAATTGCCAGCAGATATTCCGCCAGTAGGTGACCTACAGTGGAAGATGGATGTTAATCCTCTTAAGTGGAGTGAGGTACAGGATGTAGTGCTTTGCGCAAAAACAGGTTCAGCACCAGGGCCTAATGGAGTTCCATATAGATTATATAAAAGTGCGCCAGATGTTTTGAAGTTGTTATGGAGGTTGATGGCTATAGTGTGGAAGAAGGGGATTATCCCAAAGGATTGGCGAAGGGCAGGTGATGTTCTTATTCTAAAAGAGAAGGATTCTGTAGCCATAGAGCAGTTTCGTCCCATAAGCTTGCTTAATGTGGAGGGTAAAATATTCTTTAGTGTAGTTGCACGTAGGTTGGCAGCGTTTCTGAAAAAGAATAAGTTAATTGATACATCGGTGCAAAAAGCAGGGATTACAGGTTTTTCAGGGTGTATAGAGCATAGTAGCATGATTTGGCACCAGATTCAAACAGCAAGAGCAGAGAGAAGAGATCTACATGTGGTATTCGTAGATCTGGCTAATGCTTTTGGTTCGGTACCGCATGCTCTGTTGTGGAAGACATTTGAATTTTTCAGGTTCCAGATGAGATTACGAGGTTAGTTAAAGCTTATTTTGGAGACATTCAGTTTTGTTTCAGCACAGAGGAGTTTGTTACATATTGGCAACGTCTGGAAGTAGGTATAATGGCAGGGTGCACAATCTCACCATTGACATTTACAATGGCAATGGAGGTGATTATTAGGGCTTCTAAGTGGGTTGTAGGTGGGGAGAGGTTGCATAATGGCACCCGGCTCCCACCGATTAGGGCATACATGGATGACATGACTACATTAACGACTACTGTTCCATGTACTCGGCGGCTCTTGGAGAAGCTAGGTGATAATCTTAGGCTGGCTAGGATGAAGGTTAAACCCAGTAAGTCTAGGAGTGTTTCAATTGTGAAAGGGAAGTTGACACCAGAAAAGTATGTGATGGAGGGAGAAGTAATACCATCTATTCTGGAGAAATCAGTTAAGAGTCTAGGTAGGTGGTACACCGCAGCACTGAACGACAAAGAGCAGGTTGTTGAGTTAAGGAAGGAATTGGGTGAGGCTATTAATTAGGGGTGGGAATCGTTTACTATCTCACGATTCGTTTCTAAATCGATTTTCGATTGAAAACGATTTTCGAGTCAAAAAACAATTTGATTTGTTCAATACTGATTTATAAAAATGTCTGCTTCAGTCTATAAAATCTGCATGATCTACTACAATCTGCTTTGCAAGACAGAATGACAAATATAGAAAATTAAGTGTCTTTCACATTTAATTAACAAAAATAAAGTGCTTTGGTAAAATAAAATGGTTTTTGTTGTGTTACCAAAATTCTTGAGCTTCATTTGCAAGCTGTCAGGGCTGACTCTGATGCAGTTACCCCAGCCGTTGCTAGGGGCACCAGAGTCAGTCCCAGACTAAACCTGCGTAACCGTACGTTCTCAGCCAGTCTCTGCTTTCTCTGTGATTGCTTATCGTTTAATGGTCTCGCCACCTCTCTCTGTTATGCTTTCTCTTTACTTACTCTCTTTACTCCTGCGTCGCTTCCTGACTCATCTCAAGTTTTCCCAATCCTGTATTTCTTCCTATCTGTTTTTCCTTTATTTTTGGGAAAGGTTTTATTTTGCTACCGCGTTTTTTTCCGCTGGCGTTGTTGGTTTCGTTTTCGCGTTGCATTCATCCGCGCTGTTTTTGTTACTGTTGTTATTTTGTTTCTTTCTCCTGTCTCTCTACAGTTGAGTGTTATTTTTTGCGCGTTGTTTTTTTGCTTCTATTTATTCCGTGCCCTCACGGTTTTGGTTTGCGCGTCGAGTGTCCCGTGATGTTTTGTTTGTTCGTTCTGGGTCGCTGTGCACATTTCCCTCTCGCTAATACATGTGACGAGTGTCAAACGTCTTGATCTTGCGAACCGGCACTTGGGTCCACCCTTCTCTATATTATTTCTCACCCTTCTCTATTATTTCTCACCCTTCTCTATATTAATGCTCCCGTGCTCACCGCGTTACACAAGCCTTGCACACGAGCTACATTGTGTCGGTAAAAACCAAAAATGAACCCATATTTTTGCCTTAAATGAAGACAGGTTGAATATCTCTTTTCTCCATCTGTTTTGAACCTTTTACGCGCATGAGTTTACGCGTAATTTTGTAATTACATAACGTGAGACTTTACCACGACTTAGAATCGATTTTGGGACATTTAAAATCGATTCTGAATCGTAGTAAATGAGAATCGATTTTTGATATATGAATCAATTTTTTGGCACACCTCTACTATTAATAGTATTGATAAGTCCTTCTTGCCAGGTAAATTAAAGTTGTGGTGTTTGCAGTTTGGATTGTTGCCTCGTCTAAGGTGGCCACTAACAGTGTATGATATTCCGATGACTGAAGTTGAGAGGCTAGAAAGGATTGTTAATAAGGCTGTAGGAAAATGGCTTGGGGTTCCACATTGTTTTAGTAGTGTGGCATGGTTTGGGAGAGGAGTGCTAGAACTGCCACTAACAAACTAGGAGTTTAAATGTGCCAAGGTAGGCTGAGAAATGTTGTTGATAAGGTCGAAAGATGCACTGATCAAAGCAGCGGCACCAGTGACACGTACAGGAAGAAAGTGGAATTCCCAAGAGGCTAGCTACTCAGGCAGCAAAGAGGGCAGTGGAGCATAGAGATGTTGTAGGGCAGGTGCAAAATGGGAGGGCAGGACTAGGGTCAGGTGATACATGGAGGGCATTCAGCAAGGCCACATCTCCTAAGAGAAGGCAAATGGTGACTGGTTTTATTCAAGAGCAAGAGGAGGAAGTAAGGTGGGCAAAAGCTGCAGGACAGAGTAAGCAGGGTCAGTGGATGAAATGGGAAAGTGTGAAGAAGAGGAGAATCACCTGGCGAGTTGTGGGCATTGGAGGCAAGTCGTATAAAGTTTCTTGTGGGAGCTACTTATGATGTGCTTCCAACTCCACAAAACCTTGGGCAGTGGTTAGGTGAGGATCCAACTTGTAAGCTATGTGCAGGAAGTGGTACATTGAAGCACATCCTGTCGGCATGCAAGGTGAGTTTGTCACAGGGACGTTATACATGGAGGCATAATCAGGTACTTAAATCATTGACAGGTGCACTTGATAAGAAGCGGTTGGAAGTTAGGTTTGTGTGTGAGGGGCAGCATAGCAAGGAGCCAGCACAGTTTTCAAAAGTTATTGATAAGTGGGCTGATGCAAGATATTGGAAACTGTTGGTTGATGTAGGCTGTAAATTGCAGGTTCCAGAGTGTATTGTAGTCACAAACTTGAGGTCAGATGTTGTGTTGTATTCTGAAAGTAAGCGGATAGTGTATTTCATAGAGCTAACTGTTACATTTGAAGACGAAGTTGATGCAGCATATGAAAGGAAAAGAGTGAAGTATGCAGACTTGGTGGCTGAGGTAAGAGAGTGGGGCTGGCAAGCACATATTAGACCTGTAGAGGTAGGGGCTAGGGGTTTCGTGGCAAAGTCTGCCACAAGACTACTGGCTGAGTTTTGATTTAGAGGCTGTGTGATGAGAGCAGTGGTAAAGGAGTTGTCAGCGATAGCTGAGAGATCTAGTCAGTGGGTGTGGCTAAGAAGGGTTGAGGTTAGGTGGGGTAAGGACAGTACTTGAAGAGATAAATTGTTTGGTGTGTGTGATGTTGGGATATGGGGAGGATTGTCACTTGGCTTTTCCGATAGCCGTCGGGTAGCAGAGTTGTTGGTAAATTTTGTGATGGGATACATTGTCAGCTTGGAGGGGGGTGGGTCTGGGACGTCAGACTCCACTGATGAGCCTTCTGGAGGTGTTGGGGGCTCAATTCATCGAAACACCAACGAAGGGACGTGCCTTCCTGATGACCCCAAAGAAAAGCTTGCAAGGTATTGCTTGTGTCCATGTCACTTTGTTTTGAAGGTCAGTCCAGGTTTGTTTGGTGGTCTGAGTACTTGGCAGTTTAGGCAATGGACCATGAACATATGGCGCATTTCCACTAGGGCCTACTTGGCGCGGTACGGTTCGATACGGGTCGATTCGCAACGGAACGGTACGGTCGCGTTGTGTTTCCATTACAATGGTGGACCACCACAATGTGGGTGGAGTCGCTGTTGGCGCGCGGGTTGTAGTGTCGTGACATCATTTGTATGCGACCACAACACCGTACAACAATGGACGAGATGGCGATGGAAGGACTTGTGTACCTTGTGCTAGGGTTATGGCTTTTATTCCGGAAACGTGCAAATGAAGCGAGCAAGAGAAGGTTTCAATTAGCGAGACGCACAACACAAGAAAAGGAGCGGAGACTTCTTGTGACCATACAGCAGTATCAGGCCGAGGACGACAGGAGAGGGAGAAAAAGACGTAGGCTGGTAAGCTAAGCTAACGCTAGTTGACATCGGTCTTTCTACCCGAAATAAATGTGTAAAGTGTGTAAAGCTAACGCAGTAAAAATTCTGTGTGTGTGCGTTTCAGATGGCTTTGTTGTTGGCTAATAGCCATCGCAAACGCTCAGTGTGGACATTCCGACGAGCGTCTCAGTGGTGGGACGTTATTGTTCCTGAGTTCACATGCACACAGTGGCTACAGAACTTCAGGATGTCCCGAGACGCGTTTGACTCCCTCAGCAACAAATTGCGTCCAGCCCTGGAGCGACAAGACCCAACTTTTCGAGAGTGTGTGCCCGTACACAAAAGAGTGGCAATAGCACTTTGGAAGCTTGCTACAGGCTCGGAGTACAGAAGCATAGGCCATCTGTTTGGAGTCAGCACTACAACTGCGTGCAGGTGTGTATAGGATTTCTGTGCTGCAGCAGAGACACTACTGGTACCTGAGCAGATTCGTTATCCAGACAAACGGTGTTTCAGGGATATGGCAGAGTACATACAGACTAGATGGGGACTCCCACATTGTGTGGGTGCTATTGATGGCTCCCACATACCCATCATTGCCCCACGACTGTGTCACACCGACTACTTCAACCGCAAAGGCTGGCACTCAATAATCCTCCAAGGTGTAGTCGACGGAAAGGGTCTCTTCTGGAATGTAATGGCTGAAATGCCCGGGAGTATGCATGATGCTCGAATGCTGAGACTGTCCATGCTGTGGGAGTTGGCCACCCGGGGAAATCTATTTCCAGCAGGTGTTAGGACAACCAGTGCCATGCCTGCTGGCTATTACATCCTTGGAGACTCTGCCTACCCCTTACAAAAGTGGCTTTTGAAGCCATTTCAGGACACCGGAAACCTCACAAAAGAGCAGCAGATCTTCAATCAACATATCAGTCGCACACGTGTTGTTGTTGAGAATGCTTTTGGCAGACTTAAGGGTAGATGGCGCTGCCTTCTGAAAAGAAATGACTGTGACATCCAACTTGTGAAATCAATGGTGTTGGTATGCTGCGCTCTGCATAATTTGTGTGAAAGTTATGGAGAGACATATGACACTACATGGGATGTGCCAGCTACTGCTGCACAGCAGCCAGTGGCAGCAATGGCAGAGGGTGTGGAGGGGTGTGATGGTAGAGATGCTCGCAATGCACTGATGCAATATATCTGTCATAACAGTTAAATTGTTGCCCTTGCTTGTTTATTGTACACAAAGGAATAAAGCTGTGATTGTCAAACTCATTATCTGCTGCGGATTGTTAAGACAATGAACACACCCTGCATAAAAAGCGTCAGTCATACAATCAAATGAAATCAAACTTTATTAAGAAATATATAAATGTAGATATTTACAAAATATGTAAATATAGTAAGAAAAAAGTTTTAAAAAGTGCAAAAAAGCAAATTGCCCAAAAAAAACTAAAAATGTTTTCACTGGTGTCTGTCTCGCAATGTTTTTACGAGTTCACCAAACACCCCGAGGAAAGCCCGGTTGAATGAAGCATTTTCCGCCAACTCCGCTCTCCTCAGCTCAGCTTCTTGTTCACGAGCCTCGCGAGAATCACGGAGCAGCAGCTGGATGTGCTCTTCACGCTGCTCATGCATCTGTTCATGCATCCGCACATCCTGCGCCTGCATCTCCAGGAGATGTGCACAGATATCTAGGTCAGTCTGGGTCCTTTTTCGCTTGCCTAGACAAAAAAAGGGTAATGGGAGTTGATTAGTAAAACTGAAATGCACTCGGTACTCATGCTACTCCGGTGCTTCACATGTTTTTTTTGTGCTCCTCACCTGTATTGGGCCGCCGGACAGGCGTTTGAGATCCAGACGGTGTAGAGACCGCTGCTTCCGTGTATGATGCGGGGGAGGCGGGAGGTTCTAAAGGGGTGCTCGCCTCGTCAGTGGAAGGGGAATCTTGAACGTAAAAATAACAAATATTAAACACAAGCATTCCCGTGAAAGCAACAAGAATATAGCGTAACTGCACAAAATGTGTAGCACGTCATCGCTGCTCCTGCTTTGTTAATGGTTACAGCTAACTAGCAACTAGCTAGGCTCCACGCTATGGCTAAGAGCTAGCTATTGTACAATAGTGACTGTGGTGGTAACATTAACTACAAACACAGCTCTAAATTCCTGCATTTACAATAGATGCGTTCATATCACGTTCATATTACATCTTTTACGAGCCTAGTAGTAAAACTGAAATCACAATACACTCACCATTCTCCGTGGCCTCCAGCACCGACATCGCCGTGTCCAGCACGTTTTCTCTGCCGTTGCTGGCTGGCCGGTGACCGTATATGGCATCCATCTGCTGGAACCACTTCCAATCTTTGCGGTTTGCTCCGCTGCGTCCATTGTGATCCTTCACCGCCCGGTAGTCACTTTTGAGCTTTTTAAGCTTGGACCGACACTGCATAACGGACCACTGGTAGCCATGAGTGGCCATTAGCGCGGAAACCTCACTAAAAACTTTTACGTTTCTAGTGGCCCCGTCCAGTTCGCCCTGGATTTTTTGATCGCCTATAATTTGCAGGAAGGTCTGTACCTCGGCGTTCGACCAGGGAACATTCTTGTGGTCCTCCATTCTTCTCTCCTCGGGTTTTAAAAATGGCTGAGGAGTCGATAGTGGATAGCGGAGGAGTCGCTCTCCTGACGCAACCTGTGACGACACTCCCTGGCCAATCAGTGTCATGCTGTTCCTTCACGTCACAGAACTGTACCGCTTCGGGACGGTTAGAACCTCGAGCGAGTCGGTACGAAAAAAGTACCCGAAGGGGCCGGCTCACAGGGAAGTGGTACTAATGGAAACACTCACAAACCGTCGCGAATCGAACCGTACCGCGCCAAGTAGGCCCTAGTGGAAATGCGCCAATAGTGCGCTGTGCTTCTGGATCCTTGTCGAGCCAGTATCAGATTGTAGCAACTGCTGTGTTCTGTTCAAGCAACTAGTGTGTGCATAGGGTGTGTGAAATTATCTTGTCTTCTTAGAAGTATTGGGTAGTTGAGACGATGGGTCATGGGCATAGTAGTAGGTATTATTACATCATAGTTGTTGGTTGGTTAATACATCCTAGCCAAGCCTGTTGCATGACTCCGGATGTTAGGTGCAGGATTTTATCATCTTCCTGTATTATGTCACTCAGTGAAAATTGAAAGGTCCACAACACATTTTGGAGACATTTCTCCACTTTATAAGAATAGTATGTTTGCCACTTAGGTTTTACATTGTTGTCAAGAAGTCTAGGAGAAGTCTGAAGATTTTCAAATATTCTTAAAATGTTTAACATAATTCCCACATTGAGTAATATGATTTCTCTGTATTTTCCAGTTTGTGCTCTTTATAGCTGTTTGTCACACATCCATGTTACCTTGACTGAGCATGGAAATATCACCTATCCAAGTGTTGCATCAGAAAAAGATCCACTCGTGGTCACAACAGTGTTTGGTGCAGCTCAGGACGTCATGGTGTGTGACAGTGTGGCCTGAGACGTTGAGAGCAAGCAAGAAGTTGAAGGAAAATGTCTCACAAAGACCAAGATTCACTCATTTGGAAAAACAGTTTCACTGATGGTGGAGAGTCAGAATGACGCTGTGACTTTGATGCTTTCAGAAAGCCAAGATGATGATGTTCAAAAAAACAGTAATAATGACAACTGATACTGAACAAGAGGAGAGTAAAGATGTGAAGAACTGCTTCAAACTGACTGGACTATAACCACACAGCCAAATACTGGACTGTATGGATACAGGGATGCTAACAGTTTTTCAGTGGTCAGTGCATGTTTAAACAGGCTTTTACCTCAGCAGGCTCTCTATTGTAGATCAACTTACTGAAGTGTTTTTTTATTAATAATAATAATAATAATAATAATAATAATAATAATAATTTAATTGTAACATTTGTTTTATAGTGGAAGTACCTTAAACTTGACCTTGACCTTAAAAAAAAACTTTACTTTTCTACTGAATATTGCATGACATTTAGCTCTGCAGTTTACAGATATCACTTTATCAAGAACATTTACTTCTTTTTACAGTGAAGCTGTGGCCTTCTTTCAACCACAAATCTGACCATTTTATGTGCTCTTTGATTATTTCAGGGACATGGTAAATAACTATATGGAAATGTTATGAGTAAAAACACAGTAGACTTCCTATCCCAGCAAGGACATGACAACAAATTTTGATGCTGTATGTATGTGTATACATAGTGGTGCATGACAGATTGTACACACTTTTGATTTTGAACATCTGATCTAAATCATCATCAGATTCACACTAAATGAATGAGTGTTGTTGTTTGTCTTATTTGTTTGATCTGGTTCTCTTAATCAGATTGTCACAGACGTCCTAAAATAGATTAAGTTGTAGGTCAAATGTATGCATAAATATAGAACATTCTATATGGTTAATAAACGTTTCACTTTTCTGGGAGAATCTTCTGTTTAAGTGTTTCAGGTGATTTTAATTTCTGTAAATCAATAATGGTGATCAAATGTATTGGATATATGAAAAGTTACTCAGAAAGGTAAATCAAAGTTTATTTCTGACATACTGCACATAGTAGTATATGGTACAACCAGCAGTGAAATGTGTTGACCACTGCCACATGAAACACTTAAGAGGATTTAGCTCCACACTACAGTCATTCCAGCCCTACTGCAGACCAGCTCTCCCATCTGCATGTGTCTGACGCCCCCTGTTGGTGGGTCAGACTTCCTAACTGACAGAAATCAACCATTTGAAACTTGGAAAACGTGTCTGACTCCCGGACCATCAGGGCTCACTCCACGCAAAGCCCTGTCCTTTCTCCCCTACTCTTCTCCTTCTACACAAACAGCTGTGCCTCCACAAGGCAGCCAAACTCTTGAGGTTTGCTGATACCTAATCTCTGGTGGGGATGAGTCAGCCTACAGCAGTGAGATAGACAAACTAATACAGGTGCATCTCAGTAAATTATATCATCAAAAAGTTAATCAATTTCAGTAATTAAATACAAAAAATTAAACGCATATATTATATAGTTTCACAAACAGGGTGATTCTATTTCAAGTGTTAATTTGTTAATGTTGATGATTATGGCTTACAGCCAACGAATGCCTAAAATCATTATCTCAGAAAATTAGACCAACTGAAAATGATTGTTAATTCTGAAATGTTGGCCTACTGCACGAATTATTGCTTCAATGCAGCGTGACATGGAGGCTATCAGCCTGTAGCACTGCAGAGGTGTTATAGAAGCCCAGATTGTTATAATGATACTGTAATTTACTGAGATGCACCGGTCTTCTGGAGCAAAATAACCTAAAGTTCAGCTATGATGCCAGTGCAGACAAACAATCCTACATCTACAAAAAGGCAACGAATTCTAGTCTTCTACTTAAAAGTAGTCACCATGGGCAATGAAGATTACCATAGTTGGCAAAATCAAAACGGCAATTACAAACCATGTCTTGGTCTTCGTGCCGCATGTATGTACAATTATAATATGGAAACTCTTTTGGCGAAAGTGTGGGTGGCTCTTAAAAGAGCCGTTGGGTTTTTTAAGCGACACTGTCGCGCTTTACTTGGAGCTGGTATACTTTGTGACGGCCTTTGTGCCCTCAGACACGGCGTGTTTGGCCAGTTCACCAGGAAGCAGCAGACGCACGGCGGTCTGGATCTCCCTGGAGGTGATGGTAGAGCGCTTGTTGTAGTGAGCGAGACGAGAAGCCTCACCAGCGATGCGCTCGAAGATGTCGTTCACGAAAGAATTCATGATTCCCATCGCCTTGGAAGAAATACCGGTATCAGGATGGACCTGCTTCAGGACTTTGTACACGTAGATAGCGTAGCTCTCCTTCCTGGTCTTTCTGCGCTTCTTGCCTCCTTTAGCCGCCGTCTTGGTCACGGCTTTCTTGGATCCCTTCTTTGGGGCGGACTTCGCAGGCTCAGGCATTGTAGTTGTAGAAAAACGAACAACGGAATAAAAAACGCCGCGAGAGCACATGGTTTATTTAGACTCTGGTATGCTAATTTGAACACGCCCGCCCCTCTGCGGGGATGGCAAATTATTACTGGCCAGAAACAACCCCTCCTCTCACACGGACCTCCTATCGTTGCTCCATCACTGTATCGCGACGGGGTAGCGTCTTTTAATTCCGCCCCAGCCATAGTTCTGGGATTTTTCCTTTTTTAAATTATGTTTTGTGGTTAATCAATATTTGAGCATTGCAACGTCCCATGGGCATGTTAATAATATTAAAAGTATTGAATTTTCCGCGTGTCTTGGAAAGAAGGCACAGAAAGCTAGGCTATGCGAGCTACACCACTGTTTCTCATTCGCTTTGTCATATCGCACTTTTCTACTCATTTAAGGAAGTGGGTTTTAAAATGACAGTAAGATATTTAAACTTAAAGACCTACAACAGGCAAACATTTAAATGAGTTTAATAGCACTTTGTCAGTATTTATTCATTCAACATGTGTAGGTACTAAGACATGGAACAACTCTTTAACGGATCATATGGGTGGCTCTTAAAAGAGCCGTTGTTTTTAGTCTTTAGTTCAGGATTTTAACCTCCGAAACCGTACAGAGTACGTCCCTGGCGTTTCAGAGCATAAACCACATCCATAGCGGTGACGGTCTTTCTCTTTGCATGCTCGGTGTAGGTAACCGCGTCCCTGATCACGTTCTCCAGGAACACTTTGAGAACACCACGGGTCTCCTCGTAAATCAGACCGGAGATACGCTTGACGCCGCCACGACGAGCCAGACGGCGGATTGCGGGCTTAGTAATGCCCTGGATGTTATCACGGAGAACCTTGCGATGACGCTTAGCACCTCCTTTCCCAAGGCCTTTACCACCTTTTCCTCTTCCAGACATTATTGCTGCTTCTTTCACCACTTAAAGGAAAGCAATAAAGCTCTAATGCCTAGCGCGCCGATATTATTCTGCTCTAAAGGACCTGCTTGGAGACACTAGAGCACTGGAGGAGGCGGAACTAAGAGTAGGGTCTGGCCGTATATCTCACCCCTTAGCTCATCTGTGGGACCTATTGAGGTTCCAGAGAGGAGTCCCTGTATTATCTTGATCGCCACCTACTGGCCTGGGTGGTGTTGCACGGTGTCGTTTACCAAACAAATCTGACTGTCTAGCCTAGCGTTCGACATTTAGCTACGGTTACTTGACAGCAGGTCAATTGGACTGGGATTGATAAGGCTGCAAGTGAAAATGTGTTTTTTGTTCTCTTTTGTTTTGTACACTGCGTGTGCGTGTATGTCTGTACATGCTTTATGTGACTCGCTTTTTGTGTGTTCGTCTTGAAGTTCGTTTAGCATCCTGCATGACCACATTAATACACTTTATTGTTCGTTGTTCTTAATCCTATGGACAATTTGAGTAGCAATGAATAATGGGCAAACAGTGAAAGATTATCGGCTTGAAAAATGACTGGTGTATTGAATTACTAGAAGGTGTTTTAGATGCCAAAATCAATAATAAGGTAACTAGTATTAAATATCCGGTAGGAATGTACAAGTGTAGGATGTGCAGACTTCTTAAATTATTTTATTTTTTTTCTTTTTACTCAGATGCACGCTTCTATCTGGATTTTTGGTTCAACTATATCGTTAACAAGATGTACAGATTGTTGCAAAATGTTTCTTTGCCCATTGTGCCCTGTCGAACTCTTCAAGCCAACCAATCTGTCAAAAGTTAAGAAGCACATTGAAATTCACTGGAAAATGCATTAAACTTCAAAGGTATTAAGACCCAATTACATTAACTGCAGCTAGTTTATTATTATCAGGTTGACAAGATGTTTTTTTTATTATTCATTGTGTTTTTACAGAATATAGAATAAACAGATGCCATCAAAATTGCACACCAGAGGGACATTATCACTGCCCCATGTGTTCTAAAACAATTCTGAGGCGAGACAATATGTCTGTTCATTTAAAAGCATGTCAAGACTCAACATGCGGGACACCCACACCTACCCCTGAAAAAAACACCTTGCACCTCTGCTCCCTCCACGCTACCTACTGTGAAGGATACAGCCACTGATTTAGACTCGCCTTTGGTGCATTCAGTTTTATCGCCAGTTCCACCTTCTCCACAGCCTGTCCCCTCTTCTTCATATTCGGAAGTATTGTCATTTCCCTCACCTGCTTCTCCTAAAAAGCCTCAACATGTGTCCTCCAAAAAGGTCAGCTGTCCACACTGCATCATAAAGCTGCAGGAGAATAATTTGCCTGGTCACATTTCTAGGAAGCATTCCTAAACTCAACCAGACATAACCAGCACCTCACATTTGCAGAGTGTATGTTTGGATGCCACCAATTTATGCAGTACAGTCGTGATTTTTCTGTGCCTGTCCATGTACAGAGGAAGACATGGGGCAAAGTGCAATTCACTGGCTGTGAATTAGAAAACTGCCAGCAGTACCAGCGTCTAGCACAACGTAGTAAATGTGTTCACAACCATTGTAAACATGTTCGATCTGTTGACTACTGTGCTAACGCTGCTAGTGAGGAGTTCCTTGAATGGTACATCTAAGTATTGGGTGTATCAAGGAAAAACACCTGCTTAAAAAGGCAAAACGCAGCCATGGCAGCTCATGTGCCATTTTCTATAGAAGTGCATTTCAGAGGCTCATCTAAAATAAAATGCCTTTCAATTCATGAGCCACAAAAGAAACACTCCTGTCGTCTTGGACGAATCCTTGTGACATTCAGCCAAAAGACAAATTCATGGCATTGTCCCTGTGCAAAGCCAAGAATGTCTTGTGCCATTTTGCAACACTTTTGTGCAAACACAAAGACATTTATTTGAGACAAAAACTGTTTCATCTGCTGCAGCGATCGATCAGCCCAGCATCATCTACTCACCAACAACCTGGAATGTGTAGTGAAATACATTTTCACTCAGAAAAAAGTTCCTTCCAAACTTCCAAAAGAACTGACTATTCCCAGACCAGTATTCAGTTACCCAACAAGACTAGTTCCAAAAGAAACAAAATGTACTGTCTGTTCTGGGAAGCCCTCGCTGGAAGGTCTAGTCATAATAACGGACAAAGCCCGGATTGTGGGTATAGGTGGCATCATTGAGAGTAAGTTCAATTTCCTGTTGAATAACCTTGGCTATTTTAATATTATTTAGTATAACACACTGCTACGTTTATCTGTTTAATTATCTGTTTTTTGTTCCTTTTGTAGATGTGTCCACTTTCTTTAGACAATGTCCATTGTGTCAGATGGTGTATCGGTATCAGGAGTGGGAAGCAGGACTCCACAACTTTGATGATCATGTTGTGCTGACCCTGGAATTGTGCATTTTTCTAAGGCACAACCTAAAGGTAAAATAAAACATTATATGGTGTACTGGGTCTTCTGTGCTGTTCATTTAACAGCTACAATACTGTGTCCTACAGAACCATACTGCAGTTTCCCGAACAATTAATTCACTGGAGGGACTTCGGGGTGCTACATTTCCATCCAGAGACACCATACTGCATGGCTACTGCCATTTTGAGGCTCTCACAAGTCATGATTATACATACTCTTGTGGCCTGCAATGTGAAGCACTTACAAGGTTACAGAATGTTCATGCGTGTCGAGCCTCTTGGTCTTTCAGGTTTCACCCTGACCAGGAGGAGCTGGTAAGTGGACACAGCAACACCAAAAAAGGAACATTAAATGTGATAATCAGTGTTGTACTGTTGAACAGCTTTTTCTCCTCTCTACATAACTTGATAACTGAGCTTTGTTCACAAGAACAGTAGATAAAGATGGTTATACAGAGGTTGGGTAAAGCAAAAATAACCACTTCCTTGTTTCTACAGAATCCCCATCTCCACCTTTAACAGCATTTTACATGTTCAAGTTGCATTTAAGTTCATCAAATGCCTTATGTCCAAAGGTTTGTGGATGTTGCTTCTAATTACAGAAGTCATAAGCTGGTATTCACAAACATTTGGTCATATAATGCATTTGTGTGCTATGTGCTTAATGTTTTGTAAACCATAGTAAAATATATATATTTTTTAATGTTAACAGTAATCTTGCTCAGATGCTCAATCCAGGTCAATGGGAGGAGAAAACTGGCTGGGATTTGCCAGTAGTTACTTTTTCTTTAGGTAAAGACTGTGTTTTAGAATGTATTTCCTGAAAACGTCAACTGAAATAATGTTCATTTTTTTAAGGATCTCCCAGTCCAGCAATGGGGTAATGATTGCGGCATCTTCATCCTGATGGTGAGAGACCCAATTTTCTTTTTATAATTATTTTTTATTAAATATTTCTTACTGTGTTTTTATTTTGTCATTCATTACTGATTTTTTTGTGTTTGTTTTTGTTGTTGTTGTTTTTGTAGTATGCTTTTATGTTCTCCTGGATGCCCCATTTGACTTCTCTGTAGTAAGTTGATTGTTATACTGTGTGTGTGCATGCGAGGGCATGTGTGCAAATGTTTGTGCATGGTTAGAATATATTTTTTTATTATTTGTTTTTGCATGATATGCAGGCTCTACGCAAATGGTGGTGTGTGATACTAATGGAGAACCTGGAGCTAGAAGGGTAAGATCACATATGGGCCTCATGGTACAAATCCACAGAGTTACTGAAATAACTCATAATGTTTCTATTTCTATTTAGAGACATGGCAAAAAATTTGCACACTGGACAGATCAAGCACAAGGCATTTTTTACGTGGTATCCTGCAGCCTGTCCTCTGGGTGGGACAACATTCACAAAGCCAGGTTTGGTTTTAGATTGCTTCACATGGTACTAACTCTGAATGCAACATCACAAAACATCCCTTTTACAGCCATTACTTATTTAATGACTTAATCATCAAGGATCAATTGAACATTTTTTTCTGACTTACATCACTATCAGTGTATCGTCTTAATTCTGTGAAAATTATAAACTGCTACAAATGAATAGTATTCTACAATATCAGTGCTGTTTTATTTCATAGGATCCTCAATCTCCAGTACACCTCAAACAAGAGAAACTAACTGCAATCCAAACATCACTGTCTTGCACAGGACATATATGCCTGCACTTACCAAAAGATACTAAACAAGTATGTAAAAAACTGTTTGGAATTAAGGACTTGTGAAATTTATGAATGTAAGATTAAATAAAATATATTTATGCATGTCTGTCTTTTAGTGTAATCCAGAAGTGCAGACAGTCCAGTGGGTCCAGTGTGAATACTGTGGGGGCTGGTTACCAGTGTTGCGAATAACGCCGTTGAAAATAACGTTAGGTAACGGTGTCATTTTGTGTCATTTTGTCAGTAACAGGATAAAATAATTCATTACTTTTCCTGTCGTTACAACGCCGTTGACGTTACTGGTCATTCAAAGTGGTGCGTTACTATATATTGATGTACTAACAGTAATGCGAGCGGACTGCTGCCCAGATTAGTGAGAAGTAACAGATCTCGATATGTCACAGTTCTCGGTGTAACACCTGTTTAACTAAACAAGTCAGTAAGCGATTGGCTAAGGCAGCGTTATGGTAGCCAATCAGAGCCAGTGTTGTTACACGCGTGCCGAAGCACTCCAGTGACACGACCAGAGACCGTATATATGTTACGTATATATGTTATGTTTATTATATAAAAACGTAATTTATAACAATTATAAAACAATCAAAGCATTACACAGCAATGTGCTCTAACATTAGCCTAAAGTTGGTCGCTATATGTTCACAATAATCCTCAAATTGCAGTTCTGTCTGTGTTTATGCGCTCAAATTGAACTTCCTGGAACTATCTGAAGCCTCCGTGAATCACATGACCATCAAGCGTTTTGAACTTTCGTTGTCGCGACTCTCTCTCTATATGGCTCTGGCTCAGACGACCCACACCCACGGAACTACAAACATGGACATAACGGCACGCAGACAACGTATCGACACGCCCACAAGGAGGGGTCCGGAGCTGTCACCATGACAGTAGACGTTACTGTAGGGGTGACCTGCAATAGTCGCTGATTCGACTATAGTCGACTATACCCCCTAGTCGACTATGAACGTCATAGTCGAATGTACCATTCTAACTGCATGGGGGTGCCCAAGGATGCAGCTAAGAATTAGTTGTTACATGAAATGTCTTTGTTTTCGTTATATATAGCCTTTTGTCAAATAAAATCATCCTAATTTCTGTTAATAAATATTTTAAAATGATGTTTGCGCATTAACAATAGGCATCTTCCTTACTACACATTAATAAATCACACCCTGCAGTTGCACAATCCAAACGAGCGGAGCTGAACACGCTACAGAATACGCGGCATCTGCCGAGATTATAATGGCTACTAAAAAACTTCAAAAGTATTTTGAAAAAGATAAAGACGAATCAAACAAAGTAAAGTGCAAGTTATGTCATCAACGTCTTTCATTTCGCACGACAACATCTAACATGGCATACCATTTAAAACGCATAAGGCGAAAAAAAAAACAGTTCAGCCGTTTGTCGTCGTCTCGTCGCGGTGCGTCTCGGCAAGTAGGCCTAAAAACATTTTTTGTTGTTTGCTTTTAAACCCCGTTACTTGAACCTTTCCTTATATTTTTTTGCTGTTGTGTGTCAATTTTGTTATATTTTCAGGCAGGCATATTTTATTTAAAATATTTTTGACATTTTGCACAGTGCCTGTCTGACAGTTCGATATGCGCAATGCGCACTGACGGTTAATGTTCTCTAACGTTTAATAAAAAATAAGTAAGTAAATAAATAAAAGCTGAATAAACCCAACCTACCGTGTTTATTCATTTATCTGAGTGTTTTAGGTTTTTACTTTGAAGAGGAAAAAAGTCCTGAATGAGAACGGGATACCGTTTAGGATGCTCTAAATAAAAACATAAAAATAAACCCGATTCGACTATTAGTCGACTAAAGGGAAAAGCTGACGAATCAGATTCGACTATGAAAATCCTTAGTTGAATACACCCCTAGTCTACTGTCATGGTGACAGCTCCGGACCCCTCCTTGTTGTTCCCTTCCTCAGTGTTGTTGTCCACCATGGTTTGCTGTGCTGCATGGGGATGCTCCAATCGATCAGAGAAAGGAGCAAAAATGTATGGTTTCCCCACTGATACTGAGAGGAGAAAAAAAGGTTGTCTCAACTCAGCAGGAGCAATCTTACCCTCACTAAAGATTACAACAACAAATATATATGTGAGGTAAACATCAAACACTGCATTTGCACTTTTCACAATAAACACACTATTGGAAAGCTTAATGCCTGATTTATTAAAATACAGAATAGTGAACAAACAAAATCAAAGACTCCAGACAGACTCTGGTGCAGGGTGAGGGTGCTATCTAGTTGCAGGCTCCATTGAATCCCCTATGGTTATTTGGCTTAAAGAGAGAGAGGAGAAAAAGACAGGAGAAAATGATTATTATCATTATTGATGTGATATGAATTTGAACTTGTTGCACATCCTTGGTTGTTTTTCATACGTGTAATGAGTGTATACGTATCCAGTAAGTGTTCTCTAATACTGCGTATTCACCCACTATGGGATATGTAATGTTCTGGATATAGCAAGTGTAGTTGCCTGAAAAAAGATCTTTCTGCTGCTGCTGCTTAAGTTAAAATTAAAATCTATTTGTGATTTTCTTCATAGGATGTGTTTAACATGTGCTTAAATGCCACTGTCAAAAATGGTTACATTCTTTCTACTCCATTCAGTTTAAAATGTGCAGTATAATATTATTATTTTTATATATTATAATAATATAATTTTTCCTAGAAATTTACAATATTACACGTTTGCTCAGCTAGTTGCTCACTGTGTGCGAGGGGCTTAAGAAGAGCAACATAATTGTGTACAGGTGCATCAGTACTCAGGAGAATGTGATGGTATATATATATATATATATATATATATATATATATATATATATATATATATATATATATATGCATACAAAATTGCTCCCTATCACAGAAATAGTGTACTATTTACCATTAGCTGACACAATATATTGAACTGTTTTTGTAGATCACTTGCCGAGTGATCTCGCGATCTGCCATGCTTAATTTCTTATGCAATCACGTGACAGCGAGTCGTCATTTCCTGGTCTCAGGGATGAGATCGGTCTCAGAGAGGAGATGGCCTGAGAGGAGAGATTTATGGCCAGACGCTGTTGGCCTATTATTACTGCTACTAATACAAAGAATAAGAATCAGCATGGAAGTAGAGCCTCAGCGCTGAGAACTGGGGTTGTCAACATCTACGTTAGAGGACTCCTGTAAAATGGAGCAATTTTATACGCTTTGCTTAACCGTGCATTCATTAGGCCTCTTTGGATTCATGCCATCGGTGAATATTATCTTTCAGTTAAATAAGATTGGAGAGATTCCAATCTCCAGCCTCATATTCCAGAACTCACTATTTTGACAAACAGCACACTGTATGTTATACAGGAACTCAAACTGCTTTTACTGAAACTGGTCACTCAATTAATTCTCCAGGCTTTATGCCGACTATAACCACAATTCTGTTAGTCACCTATAAAGGCATAAAGGCACACCATACAACCCTTTCAGGCCAAATAAGTGTAACGTCAGGAAGAGACAGAGAGGGATCCTTATGCAAAAGCACAGTGCTCTTTATTTGGCAGATAGATACAACCAGAGAATGTGAGATGTTAATGCATAAACAGAGTTGATCTAATGCCGTTTGTTGAGAGTGGTCTATCCGGTCCGGGGTCGTAACGGGAAGGCAGAGTCCGTACGGTACCTGAGGGCTAGGCAGAAGATGGGGTCGAGGGAACAGGCAGAGGTCGGTACACAGGAGAAACAGCAGGGTATGATAATGCTCGGTATGCAACATGGTTGGCAATACTTCGCCACGAGGTGTTGTGATGACGGTGTATATGAATGCCTGGAATGTGGGCGTGGTGATGAGGAACAGCTGAGTCCTTAATGGCTATCAGGTGACATTCCTGACAATAAGATTATTTCAGTCTTGCTCTCGTTTAAGTTAAAAAAATTAAAAGCTATCCATGCTTTTATTTCATCAAGGCAACTCAATAAAGTAGTCAAAGCTGTGCCATCCTGCTTCTTTAAAGGTATAAATCTGAGTGTCGTTGGAATAACAATGAGAGGAGATACCATACTTTCTAAAATGGCTCCCAAAGGCAGCATATACAGCATAAATAAAAAGGGGCACAAAATCGATCCCTGAGGAACCCCACATGAGAAAGTTGCTGCTAATGACACAAACTCCCCACTGCTGACCACAAAACTCCTATCCGATAAATATGACCGAAGCCACTAAAGGGCAAGGCCTTTAACTCCAACACAACATTCCAACCGCTCAACAGGAATATTATGGTTGATTGTGTCAAAGCAGCAGTTAAATCTAAAAGAATAAGAACAGCGCAATCATCAATTGAGTCTGTAATTACAGAGTGTAATTATCAGTAAGTCATGAAACATTTTCAGAAGGGTTGTTTCTGTACTATGGAATGCTCTGAAGCCCGATTGATAAACCTCGTAGATATGATTTTTGTCTAAATAAGATTTCAGAAACACAACTTTCTCTAATATTTTCGACATAAATGGAAGTTTGGAAATAGGCCTAAAATTAGAGAGCACAGATGGATCCAAATTGAGCTTTTTAATTGTTGGGTGGACCACCGCTTGTTTCAAGTACGGTACCTAGGGACAATCGCTGTGGATAAACCACTATTGATAATAGTTACAACCTCAGGCCCTGTAGTCTCAAATATCTTCTTAAAAAATCGAGGATCCAATACATTGAAAGGACAAGAACTCGAGTTTGACAGGCTCAAACTGCTCAAAGACAGCTAGTCACTAAGGCAGGCAGAACACTTAAGGATACTTAATAGTAGACCTTAAATTTGTGATTTTCTCAATAAAAAACTTTTTTTCACAAATATTTAGGGAGGACTTAAAACATACAGGATTATTGCCGTTCAGTGCAGCGTTAATAGTATAAAATAATGTACAAGGTTTATGACTATTATTTTGGATAATGGTAGAACAATACAGATTTTTTTCTGCCTTCACTGTCTTTTGATACTTAAACCACTTTTCTTTAACCCTAGGAGGTCTATGGGCATTTTTGCTGTTTAAATGAAAATACTGCTGAACGTTTTACTGCTGCATTAAATACTTTTGTAAGATTATTGTAAACAATTTTGTAAACAACATTTTTTTTTTTATGATCCCAATGATATACTAGCAGCTTTCCAGTCTACCTGTAGTAATTTGTTGGATATCATAGCTCCACTTAAATTGATTCCTTTTAAGTTAAAAAATGAACCCTGGCTCAATTCCACTACCCGTGCAGCCAGGCAAGAGTGTAGGAAAGCAGAACGTAAATGGAAAAAGGATAAGCTACAGGTATCTTATGAGATACTTAACATACGAGAGTATCGACCCATTACAGAGGGAGCAACACTCTTAACCTGTAATGTTTCAAACCTAATGGGATTATGATCTGAGAACACTGCATTGTACAGTTCAAGATTGTTCACAGGAACATTAAAAGAACAAGGTCAATAGTATCCCCCTGTTCATGTGTAGGGCCCTTTACTGACTGAACAAGATTAAAAGAATCCAAAAGATCCCTATTGTGTTTGAGCATCAAATCTGTCCAAAAGTTTGAAAAGTAATTAAAAAAGTCCTTTTTGTATTTCGGAGGACGGTACATTATAGCACAAGCAATTGGATGGAAGCAGTCCAGCTCGAACAGCAAAAGTTCAAAGCTGTAGGGATGCGGGAATAAAGGGATGAGGGAATAAAGTAATTAATTTTAGTATATGTACAATGTAGAATTCAAATACAAAACACAATACTAGTCTCTTCACGGTGCCAGCTAGCATCTTGTGTGCTGGATTGTTTCAGGGGCATATTTGCACAGACTCCATTATAAGTGAATAGTCTTATCACTAAGCACTTATTCACTTGGGGCCATCTTTCTGTTGTACTTCTGGATCTTTTTTGTTTCATCCTTGATAGTGGCTCTGATGTTGACTAGTTGGTCACATCTCTGGATTTGGGATGAAACCCCCCATACATTTTGAGTTTCCTTGTCTTGATGTTAATGGCTTCTATCTTCTCTTTTAGCTGGCTTATTACAGTTTTTGGCAGCTGCTAAGACCCAAAATGTGGTCCGTAATGTAGCCTAGCTATTGACCTGGTGCGTTAAATCTTAAGCACATTCTCTACCTCACACTCATTTAGAAATTCTTAAATATCTTTAGGTATCAAAGCCTAATCCCTATAAAGAGGCCACAAGTTGCAAATCTTGGTTTGCACATCAATGGTGTCCAATACTGCATAGAAATGATGATGAAGAGGACGAGAATGAGGAAGAGCAATATGGATCAGCAACCATAACGGATGAGATCAGAGTCACTCTGGTTGACCATGTGGTCAAACATGCATTGGGTTTTCTGGAGGTAAAGGGTCCAGCCTAATCTGTGCTGCTACACTGTAGCATCATCCAGACATTTCAAAATGAGAATAGACATAGACGTATCCTCTATATCAGGGGTCACCAACGTGGTGCCCGCGGGGACCATGTCGCCCGCGAGGACGTCACGAGTTGCCCGCGGGCTTGTTTTAAAAATAGCTCACTATAGTGCCATGCACCAAGCGCTGCATCGTTTATGTTTTTGCTACTATTATAGATTGTCCGCGGTTGCTAGCGGTCTTCCCGCTTAGCAATTGACACTCGCACACGCACCCCGCCCCCGCTCAACAACTTTTCGTTAGATTGATGCGAATTCATCTGGTAGCCCTCCGCAATAATTGGTCTCCAAGAAGTAGCTCCCAGTTTCAAAAAGGTTGGTGACCCCTGCTCTATATATACTACATCATGGTTTTGCAGACTAGACTACCCTGTGCTGGAGGATGAAAACAGCTCAGAACAGAAAGAGACCCTTGTCAATGTGGTGAGAGCAAACAGCATAAGCATACATTTCTACATGTTTCTACAACAGAACATCATTACTGACGCAGTCACCATCAGCAACATCCATTCAGTGACTCTTGGCCAGTGACAGTGTGACACAACTGCACTATGAATTGTGCGCAAGTATGTTCTGCTATCCACTCACTGATTGTCCAGTGTCCTGTGCCACACAGCATTGACAACATTATACCTATATCATACTGTTGTTCAATACTGTAATGAACATCATAGGACACTATACCATTGTCAGTCCCTGGCAGCATAGCAGCATCATCACATTGTGTGCAGCCATTTGCCAGAATGCTGTTCATCATCATGCCACTCATGGTCCCTACAACACTGCAGATCATAACCTTCCTCAACACAGAGCACAACATACTCATTGTCCATCATTAGGGGGATGAAGCAGGGGGATGAAGCAGAACAGTTTGCACCGGGTTGCTCAAGTACAAACTGAATCAATGAACCAAGATTTGTTGTGCTTCACCTCCACCATACTCTCCACTGCTGTTGAGCTCTTTTTGTCATAGAGGTGATTACCATGCGATTCCGTAAACTACATGTTCATGCAAAAGAAATCCATCTTTTCCAGAATACCTTTGTTGCTGACAATCGATGAAGCCCAGTCTTCTTATCAGTTTGATTTGGCCGAGTTACAGAACTGTGATGTTCTGAAAGACGCGTTCAAGCCCAACAGTCTTATTGACTTCTATGCCGCACTCCCAAACGTATATCTGCGAGCAAACATTTTCACACATGAAACTCTTGAAAATTTCGCTGAGATCAAGATTGACAGATGAACATCTGCATCAGTGTTTGAGACTGGCTGTGACTAGAATGGAAAATGACATTCAACTTCTCACCAGCCAAATGCAGGCCCACAGTTCACACTGATGAACATACATAGGTAAGCTCACTTTTCTGACTTGAATGAGTCACTCTGAGTATAAAGGAATATGATCATAATAAAATCTACTGGGATCAAATCCATAAAAAATGTATTGTGCTGTGTAGGTCACAAGGAAGTTGATGAGAGAGAAAGGTGCAAACAGCGGTATCTACAAGCCTTCTAGAACCTACAAAAGGATTATAAGGAAGGAACATGAGAACTTTGAGAGACTACTCATATGAGTCATTTAAGGAAGAGATTCTGCTCTGACAACTTTACCTGTTAAGATGTGCATGGCACAACAGAAAATTAATGTTCCACAGACTTTTTTTCTGTGAAGAACCCAGAGAGGATTATTTGGTTTATTTCATAAATAGTGTTATTTATTTTGTTACTGGTGTCATTTATTTTGTCAATAGTGTTATTTAATTTGTTAATAGTGTTATTATTTATTACCAGACTTTTTTACTGTGAAGAACCCATAGAGGATTATTTGGTTATTATTTCATAAATAGTGTTATTTAGTTTGTTATTAGTGTTATTATTTATTTCTTGACTTTTTTTTCTGTGAAGATCCCAGAAAGGGTTATTAATGTTTGGTTATGTGTCGCTTTCTGAAAACAATAAATGTTGCAGCACCCCTGTGATTGTCAAACTTTTTTGTTTCACACTGACCCCGGCCTCCCATCAGAGAAGAGAAAAGTTATTTGGCCCTTACAGGAAAAAGTTTGGGGACCCCTGGTCTAATATAACAAGTTTGCCATAATTCATTAGCAAATATCGCCATCTAATGGCCGGCAACATTTTGACCCAGTAACTGAACAGGAACAGTACGGAAAATCACCAAATAAACATTTATATCTATGATGTGAAGTTCGGTGCTTTGCAACAGTTGCAGTTCTAGGTGAATTTGAATAATTGTTTTTTTAATGCAAATTTGAATTTTGATACTGGAAAATAATTAAATAATTATTTTATATAAAAAAATTAAATTCTGTGATCGGATGCAAAGCACTTTGTAAGTCGCTCTGGATAAGAGCATCTGCTAAATGCCGTAAGTGTAAATGTAAATACATTTTAAAAGGCATCTAAGAATCTAAAATGCATTTTTTTTCTTAAATTGTTCTGTTTTATTTATCACAAGAGTGAAGGGCCTACTGCTTGCATGAAGGCTGCCATTTTTTATGCTTATGTGTAAGTGTGTCTGTGTATCACAGCAAGGGAACCAGACCATTCGTTACTTGAAAAAAACAACAATAGTACAGCGCTAATATCTTCTTTAGAGTTCAAAAGTACATGTCTTTATTGAGCAGCACAGGTCACAGGACAACAGCAACTCAACTCAATGATGCTTTAAACCACATTTTTAAATGGATCCAGCAGCTGCCAATGTCAATGTTCTCCTTGATCAAGATAGTTAAGAACAAAATGTACTGTTAATATTAAACAAAGTTCATGAATTATTCAAACCCGAACCACCAAAGTGGCAGAAATCCCTTTGTACTGCTTTATTTTTATCATGTGGTAGCTGTAGTGTTCCAGACGTGTTCCTGAGTCCTGAACCACTTCAGTAGATACACAGTTTGACTGGAGATCTCATTGGTTACTTGTATCCACAAGCCAGTTTGGCAAAACCCAAAACAAAGCTTGCCACCCATAAACTGGTTTTATGCATTAGTGGTTTGCACAGCTCTTTCTTCAAATTGATCAGCCCTGACACGTTGTAGCTCAGAGCACAGCATCAAACAACCATGGAAGGCGACACGGCTTGTATCCACATGGCTGCTGGGGCTCCGGCCTCCGTCAGTCCCCTGGGGGCCCAAATGTGTGTTCTGTCTCTTCTGCTCCACCATCATCCCTCTCCTCCCTCCTGTCTCTCTCTCCTCCATCTCTACCCCCAGCACTCCGCTCACAGGCATCTCTCCCTCAACATTGCCGTCATCATCCTCATCTTCGTCAGGTGTCTCTGCATACTCCCCATCAGGCTCCACGACTGCAGTTTCCACACCATCACCTGCTGGTGAGGGATCTGTTGGAAAGAAAATAATTATAACTTAGAATTAGAGTTACGGTTTCTCATTAGGTTTAGTGTGATCTTGGAGCCTTGATCCCCACTTCCTCGTCTAAGATTCTAAGCCGAGGGAGTCACTCTGACAAGCTCCCTCGTATGGCCGTGAGCGCTTGCTCCTGTGTTTTACACACAATAACACGAGGCCTATTTCCACTAATGCACGCACCAGTGTCAAATTTCAAACGCCTCCATGGCTTTGCTCAGGCTCTCCTTCAAAGCGCACACTATGACTTGCTAGACGTACTCCTTCATTTCTCTCAATTTCACCCCACACATCGCACGAAATGCAGCATGCCTTCAGTGGATGGCAGTTGCAGAATGCCTTTTTGTGGCAGTTGTGCAAAACGACCTCGGACTGCATGGACTTTCTTAGCACGCAAATAAACGAGAAAGCCTTTTCTTGCTATACGCGTTGTTTGATGCCTTGCAAATAGTTTTTGAGTACATATTTAAGCCGAGATTTGTAATGAAAAAACACAAGCGCTAGCTGCTCAAGGAAGCACAGGCACGGAGTGCAGGGCGAGTTGAGTCTACACCGTCCTCATGTGTCTTTTAAGGCCACTGCCCCTCGAGAGGAGGGAAGGTTCAACGTCACAGAGCAGCTCGTTCAGTGTCGCGTGTTTATTTCTCTTACATAATTGAAAGATGGCAGAAGTGGCTCCAGCCCCGACCGCAGCGGCGCCGGCTAAAGCACCCAAGAAGAAAGCAGCCGCTAGACCCAAGAAAGCGGGACCCAGCGTCGGTGAGCTCATCGTTAAAGCTGTTTCGGCTTCCAAAGAACGGAGCGGTGTGTCTCTCGCCGCTCTGAAAAAATCTTTGGCTGCTGGCGGTTACGACGTGGAGAAGAACAACTCTCGCGTCAAGCTCGCCATCAAGAGCCTGGTGACGAAAGGGACTTTGGTGCAGACCAAAGGAACCGGTGCGTCTGGCTCATTTAAGATCAACAAGCAAGCGGAACCCAAGAAGAAGCCTGCCAAGAAAGCCGCACCTAAGGTGAAAAAGTCGCCCGCTAAGAAACCTGCCGCGGCTAAAAAGCCCAAGAAGGTCGCGGCAAAGAAGCCCGCCGCCGCTGCAAAGAAGTCGCCCAAGAAGGTGAAGAAGCCCGCTGCCGCCAAAGCTACCAAGAGTCCCAAGAAAGCGAAGAAGCCGGCTGCTCCGAAAAAAGCAGCCAAAAGCCCCAAGAAGGCAAAGACTGTCAAGCCCAAGTCCACCAAGCCAAAAGCGAAAAAAGCAGCCCCCAAGAAGAAGTAAACGTGAATATTTTCATGTCTTGGTCTCCCCAAAAAGGCTCTTTTAAGAGCCACCCAACTTTTCCAAAGGGCGCTTTTCTTTGCACTCGTGTGAATACTTGTGAATGAAAATTGCGAGCGCTGTCGCTCATAGATATTATTTTAGTTTTATTTTAGATTCTATTTTAGTTTGCCATTCTCTCCGGTCCTTGTCATACATATACGTAATTTGAGTGCATTTCGAAAAATTTCTTCCAAATTGAAGTACATACATAAAGAACTAAATTATTACGATAGGGAGTGATGGAGAGGAAAGTGCGTAAAGCATGTTACATCTCATAGAATATTATCGTGTACATGTCTATTACATGCTATGCATATTTTAGTTTGCCAATCTCTCCTGTCCTTGTCATATAATAATAATAATAATAACCTTTATTTGTATAGCACCTTTCATACATACATGCAACTCAAAGTGCTTTACAGAATAAATAAAAAGAAACATTAAAAGGAAGCAAAGATAAGACAAAAGGAAAATGTTAAAATAAATGAAAGATAAAAAAGAAACAAACATAATAAAATAGTGACAAATTATAAAATATTAATGTAATAAATAAATATTAAAATAAGATAAAATGTAACTAAATAAAATAATGCAAAACAATTACATACATATTCAGTAGCTTAGAAGATTTCGAAAAATATATTATTCATGCATATATTCAATGCATATAAGACGGCGAATTTATTGAAACTGGCAATTATTTACCAGAGGGAGTGTTGTATGGGAAGAGAATGGAGGCTGGCTTTGGATGTCGGCTGCTTCGCCATTGGATATTCGTCAGGCTTTCTTTAGCCAATAGGAGAGCAGCTGATTTTTCTATATTTTAAGCGCTCTCAGCTCGTTCTCTTTATTTCAGTTTTGTTCACGCAGTATTGTTAGAATTATGAGTGGCAGAGGGAAAAGCGGTGGAAAGGTGAGGGCCAAGGCAAAGACTCGCTCGTCCCGCGCTGGACTGCAGTTTCCCGTGGGCCGTGTACACAGGCTTTTGCGCAAAGGCAACTATGCCCAGCGTGTCGGTGCTGGTGCTCCGGTCTACTTGGCTGCCGTGCTGGAGTATCTGACTGCTGAGATTCTCGAGTTGGCCGGTAACGCCGCCCGTGACAACAAGAAGACCCGTATCATTCCTCGTCATCTTCAACTCGCCGTGCGTAACGACGAGGAGTTGAACAAGCTGTTGGGAAGAGTCACCATCGCTCAGGGTGGCGTACTGCCCAACATTCAGGCTGTTCTGTTGCCCAAAAAGACCGAGAAGGCGGCTAAGACCAAGTAAACACCCGAATTATCAACCCAAAGGCTCTTTTAAGAGCCACCCACACTGACTACACAAGTGCAATTTTTTCAGATATTATTCTGCGTTTCCCACCTAGTATAGATCTATGATAAATGGTGCTTTCACCTGCCATATGTATTCACATGCACATCTTTTGTGTTGTGATATGCCCCGACAGTATGAAAGCAAGCCTTTGTTTATATATTTACGGCATTTAGCAGACGCTCTTCTCCAGAGCGACTTTCAAAGTGCAATATACATATACGTATAGCTGTAGTAACTATATTACAATGTGTTTGTGTATAAGGAAAGGGAGACCCTTGGTAATATAAACTTGTGCAAAACGTTAACAGGGACAATGGGCAGGAAAAACGATGCAGCCTGAAAAGTGGGCGTATTGGTTTGCATTTTGAAATGCGCGCTATAGAACCCGGCCCAATTGTCGTACGGTGACGTACAATAACTGTCCAATGAATGGCGTTCAAATTGAAGACGCCCAATGAGCGCAGGTCGGAGTTGGGGTTAAATAGGATGTCTTCTCGTTTGCTTGATATTATTTTTACTTCGTCGTTTAAGAGTGAAGTCTCAGCACTATGGCAAGAACCAAGCAAACCGCCCGTAAGTCCACCGGTGGCAAAGCCCCGAGGAAGCAGCTCGCCACTAAGGCTGCCCGCAAGAGCGCCCCAGCCACCGGCGGCGTGAAGAAACCTCATCGTTACAGGCCCGGTACTGTCGCGCTGAGGGAGATTCGTCGTTATCAAAAGTCTACCGAGTTGCTGATCCGCAAGTTGCCTTTCCAGCGCCTGGTGAGAGAAATCGCTCAGGATTTCAAGACCGATCTCCGTTTCCAAAGCTCTGCCGTCATGGCTCTGCAGGAGGCTAGTGAGGCATACCTGGTTGGTCTGTTCGAGGACACCAACCTGTGTGCCATCCACGCCAAGAGAGTCACCATTATGCCCAAGGACATCCAGCTGGCCCGCCGCATTCGTGGAGAACGTGCTTAAACGTTCTGAGTACGGTCTCAAAAACCCAAAGGCTCTTTTAAGAGCCACTCAAATAATTCCCTGCAAAATGAGCAAATAGTATGTATTGTTGTGCCGTGTAGTTTTAGGTAGGTAAGTGATAAGCGGTTCATTAGCATTTGTCTTTTCAAACAGTGAACAGTGCAGGTTTAATTTTGAATATTTTTTTAAACAAAAAGTACAACGTTGGAAACGCCTGACATGACTACACAAATATAAAACCATACATGATCATGTTTATATTAATGGAGCTTGGTTTCCACCTTGTGGCCAAAATGTTGAACAACTCTTGTCGAAGCTTGCAAATAATGAAAAAGTCTATAAATAAATAAAATGCTTTTAGAAAAAAGTTTAATTATTTTATTACTATTATAAGATACATGTGTTTCTTTGGATCTCTATTTTAAATATATTATTTTGTTCTTCTAAATACTTTTTTCTGATTTACATTTGTACTTTTTTCAATTACTACTAGTTACTAGTAGTAACAATACCAACAGCAACTATAATAATCATCATAATTATGATTCTTGTCCTGATTATTGTCAGGCTTTGACCATGGTCATCATGTAGAGGGACTATTCCATTGTTGGATGGTAAGCAAGCAAGCATTCTGTGATCGGATGCAAAGCACTTTGTAAGTCGCTCTGGATAAGAGTGTCTGCTAAATGCCGTAAATGTAAAATGTTTTATATCTGATGTGGAAGCCAGTGACAAGAACACAACAGTGGAGTGACATGAGTGAACTTGGTGCTTGAAGCTCATGCTGCTGTATTCTGAATCAGTTGTTGAGGTCTGATGGCCCGTAGAGGAAGACCCACAAGTAGGGAGTTGCAGTAGTATAGCTTGGAGATGATGAGAGACTGCACAAGTCCCTGGATACCTTCCTGTGAAGGGGTTAACACAATTGGGTGAGGTCTTATCAGGAGAGGAGGTACAGTAGACTTGGTGAAGTTGTAAAGGAAAAGTACAGAGATATGGAGAGAGAGGGATTCTAAGTGAGGTGCAGACACACAGATAAGGGAATGAACAAGTCAGTGCTGTGACTGAGGGTCACAGAGTCCATTAGTCAGGTTTGTTTACAGCATGTGTTTAGAAAGACAATTGGTTGTTCAAAGTTACACCCAGGCTTTGAGCAGTTTCTGTTTCTACTTAACCTATGATGACCTACATCCATGCTAATACATATTATTTATATTGGCAGTAGCAATAATAGTAACAATGAAAGCTTTTGTTGTATTTTTTTTCCTTGTTCCTTATTCTTGTCTAAACTATCTATGTGTACATATTTATTACTGCTGATGTTTTTCATGTGACTAAGAGCCGAATTATTCCAGTCTTTTCTGGACGTATCTGGAGGAGCTTGGCATTTAGCGCCGCCTCTTCGTTGGTTTCAACTAGGTCCTTTTGAAGAGAATAATAGTGCACCCTGGTAGTCGCTGTGTCATTATTTCACTCCAATTTGAAAAAGAAAGCGTTAAGTATGTCTGGAAGAGGAAAGGGTGGTAAAGGACTTGGGAAAGGAGGCGCTAAGCGTCATCGCAAGGTTCTCCGTGATAACATTCAGGGCATTACTAAGCCCGCAATCCGCCGTCTGGCTCGTCGTGGCGGTGTAAAGCGTATCTCCGGTCTGATTTACGAGGAGACCCGTGGTGTTCTCAAAGTGTTCCTGGAGAACGTGATCAGAGACGCGGTCACCTACACCGAGCATGCCAAGAGAAAGACCGTCACCGCTATGGATGTGGTTTATGCTCTGAAACGCCAGGGACGTACTCTGTACGGTTTCGGAGGTTAAACCCTGAACTAAAGACGAAAAACAACGGCTCTTTTCAGAGCCACCCATATAATCCGTTAAAAAGAGTTGTTCCAGGTCTTCGTACTTACAAATGTTGAACGAATTAATACTGATAAAGGGCTAATAAACTCATTTAAATTTTTGCATGTTGTAGGATTTTAAGTTTAAATGCCTCACTCATTTTAAAACACTTCCATACATCAGTAGAAAAGTGCGATATGACAAAGCGAATGAGAAACAGTGACGTAGCTAGCATAGCCTAGCTTTCTGTGCTTTCTTTCCAAGACACGCGGAAAATTCAATACTTTTAATATTATTAACATGCTGATGGGACGTTGCAATGCTCAAATATTGATTAATCACAAAACATAATTTAAAAAAGGAAAAATCCCAGAACTATGGCTGGGGCGGAATTAAAAGACGCTACCCCGTCGCGATACAGTGATGGAGCAACGATAGGAGGTCCGTGTGAGAGGAGGGGTTGTTTCTGGCCAGTAATAATTTGCCATCCCCGCAGAGGGGCGGGCGTGTTTAAATTAGCATATCAGAGTCTAAATAAACCATGTGCTCTCGCGCCGTTTTTTATTCTGTTGTTCGTTTTTCTACAACTACAATGCCTGAGCCTGCGAAGTCCGCCCCAAAGAAGGGATCCAAGAAAGCCGTGACCAAGACGGCGGCTAAAGGAGGCAAGAAGCGCAGAAAGACCAGGAAGGAGAGCTACGCTATCTACGTGTACAAAGTCCTGAAGCAGGTCCACCCTGATACCGGCATTTCTTCCAAGGCGATGGGAATCATGAATTCTTTCGTGAACGACATCTTCGAGCGCATCGCTGGTGAGGCTTCTCGTCTCGCCCACTACAACAAGCGCTCTACCATCACCTCCAGGGAGATCCAGACCGCCGTGCGCCTGCTGCTTCCTGGTGAACTTGCCAAACACGCCGTGTCTGAGGGCACAAAGGCCGTCACCAAGTATACCAGCTCCAAGTAAAGCGCGACAGTGTCACTTAAAAAAAAAACCAACGGCTCTTTTAAGAGCCACTCACACTTTCGCCAAAAGAGTTTCCGTTTTCTAATTGTATATGCGGCACGAAAACCAAGACACAGTTTGTAATTGCCGTTTTGATTTTGCCAACTATGGTAATCTTCATTGCACATGGTGACTACTTTTAAGTAGAAGACTAGAATTCGTTGCATTTTTGTACTTGTATATTGTCTACACTGGCATCATAGCTGAACTTTAGGTTATTTTGCTCTAGAAGACAGGTGCATCTCAGTAAATTACAGTATCATTATACAGGGTGTCCGCGGGGTTGTAAAAAGTATTAAAAGGTAGTAAATTTAGTTGGCCAAAATTAAGGCCATTAAAAAGTATTAAACTTCATCTGACGAGGTATTAAATTTTCGAACGCTCATCCAACTGCCTAGACGTTTTTGAATTTGTGTTAAGCGCCTTTCTCCTAAAACTCCTTAAATTAGATTTATTTACATGTTGCTAGCAGTGATTTGACGTGACGTGACCTGATGTTTGTCCGCGCACGCGCCAGTCACCTAAATACCGGCTGGCTTGCCGCCAAACCTGTTTAGCGAAACACTGGGAAATTGCAAGTTTACCGACGTCTGGCTTGACGACCCAAGATTTAAACAGGCATAAAAATCTGTCACCTTTCGGCGAAATTCGCCGTTTTGAAGTTGAAAAGGGTGACCTACGCGAATCGTTTAGATCCGAGGACTTTTTTTGTGGTGCGGGGGTTCTGGAGATTTACATCTATATATATTTTTTTTTTATTATCATATTGACTTAATAAGCAAACAGAGCACTTCCCGAAATCGGCTATTTCAATGGCACAGTTGGCCACCCAATATCAGAAACGGGTAGATTTGTCCCACCCAAAAATTAAACCAAAGAAAAAGCGGAAACTGTTTAAAAACCCTTTTTCTAAAAGCGCGTTTGGCAGCGTTCGCAATTCACGCGCTGTGTTTGTTGTTATAGCAACTTGTCAGGTGCTCTCTGGGTCTTTCGCTTTCTTAAGGCTTGTGTTGAGATGCCTGTTCAGAAATATCCCGCACTCATAGCGTCACTGACCCGAGCTCTCGCCTCGCTGCAGCGGCGGGTAGTTTGCGCCCGCGTTAAACGCGAGGTCAGTGATAAGAGCAATGAATAGCCAACCATATGACCATATATATGACAATAAAATAGCTTTATTGTAATGTGCTGTTATGGTAATAGACTAGGAGGGTTTGGGTTAGCTAACGTTTATATTAACGCTTGTCAGAAAGCTCTCTGAAACGTAAAGTTACATTACTCTCTACATAACTTTCTCTAGTCAGGAAACCTTAACATAAATGTTTTGTCATTTCATTTCAGCATGCCACCAAAGAAAAAATCAAACCACAGGACAACTCTCCTGAGTTAAAAAAAAGGGTGGAAATAGTATAAGTATACAACAGAGTTAAGACATAATAATAATAATCAAACCTGTTGTTATATTATTTTAAATATTATGCATCACCTTTGTACTGGTACAAAGACACAGTAACAGTGCAGAAGCTGCAGAGATCATTTGTGCTTTGCCTTCAGAGGTACATGGATTATTTGGGCAAGTGGAAGCTCTGGTCAGGTTGCTTTTAATAGTCCATGTTTCATCCTCTCAAGCAGAGATAAGTTTTTTGGTTATATCTGAATATAATCCATACATTGCATGCATCATTTATTTAAAGTTTGTGGACAACAGTATCATGTATTATTGAGTATCTTGTTTAGTTTATAAAGTGTCCTTTAATTTGGACTTATCTAATAATAAACATAAGTAAAGAAAATGTTATATTTTGTCTGTTTATTTATTTATTTGCAATTTACCGTAATTCCACAAATGTTCTATGTCACTATACATACAGTGATTCCACTGTAGGTAAGGTAGTTAATCAGTTTATATTAATATTTTAGAGGATAGGATGGGCTTTGATTTGATAGCAAATATGTGTCGTTCCCCCCATGTCAAATCCGCTCCTATGCCCTTGCGTAATGGTAATCGCTGTATCCCCGTGCTGTCACCTGTCATAACCCCCATTTTCATGCCTGTTTAAAGACTGGCTTAGGCCAGTGGTTAGCAATAACCGAGAGGCCACTTCAGTCGCCGCTTTAAGTCATGCTGGAATTAAAAAATATTTTGTAGGTATTAAAAAGGTATTAAATTCAACTTAAGAATCTCTGTATATACCCTGTTATAACAATCTGGGCTTTTATAACACCTCTGCAGTGCTACAGGCTGATCGCCTCCATGTCACGCTGCATTGATGCAATAATTCGTGCAGTAGGCCAACATTTCAGAATTAACAATCATTTTCAGTTGGTATAATTTTCTGAGATAATAATTTTAGGCATTCGTTGGCTGTAAACCATAATCATCAACATTAACAAATTAACACTTCAAATAGATCACTGTTTGTGAATCTATATAATATATGCGTTTAATTTTTTGGATTTAATTATTGAAATTGATTAACTTTTTGATTATATAATTTACTGAGATGCACCTGTATTAGTTTGTCTATCTCACTGCTGTAGGCTGACTCATCCCCACCAGAGATTAGGTATCGGCAGAGCCGGAGTGGCTAATCGGGAGATTTGGGAGGATTCCCGATGGGCCGGCTCATGTCCATCTCTAGTTTGGGCTGATTGGGAGGGGAAAATAATTTTGGTCCGGATTTGGGTATGAAACTCCCGGGCTGAAAAAGTGTCCCACTCCGGCCCTGGGTATCAGCAAACCTCAAGAGTTTGGCTGCCTTATGGAGGCACAGCTGTTTGTGTAGAAGGAGAAGAGTCGGGGAGAAAGGACAGGGCTTTGTGTGGAGTGAGCCCTGATGGTCCGGGAGTCAGACACGTTTTCCAAGTTTCAAATGCTTGATTTCTGTCAGTTAGGAAGTCAAACTAGATGAGGGCAGGATAAGGGCAGGGGGCAGGATGATGGGCTCTTTACTGTTCAGTTTGAAATGCTGGGGACTACGGGCGTGTGGACCAGCGTCCTGCTGTGATGCAGCTTGTGGGTAAACAGTGTTACCCAGCAACATGCCCTTCGTCTACATCTGCAGGGGGCTTCTGGGTCACTTGTTAGAATATCGATCGATTATTTATATAATCATGTGTAATAAACAGGTTAACAGTATATTTTTTGTAAGTTATGAGAGGAATCAGTACAATGGAGAAGACAGTTGCTTGTAACAATTCAACGAGGATGAGCTTGGGTACAATCAGAGGAATCATGAATAAGCCATGAAGTGTGCCTATTAATATAGATTAGATTAAAATCTGATGAATAATCAGATGACTGCAAATGACTGCAAACTTCTGAATCACTCCAGTCACACCATAACAGAATGGAGGAATAATACTGGGGATAAAAGGATCTCATTCCTGATATTCAGGAACTTATCTGCCTCTCAAAATAGTATTTACAGGTGTAAAGTAGATGCATGTGTATCCACTTTAAGCCATAATATCAATGTTACTGTGACAGGTAAAACACTTTGATAGGAATAGGACCCAAATCATCAAGGAAAAAGAGAACAGCTGAGAGTATGTAGGTACAGTATGTCAGTTTGTTAGACTCTCTACTGACAGAAATAGCATTTGCATTTGCACCCCAGCCACCAATGAAAAAGCTTCATCTTTACATGCCCAGTACTGTTGTGCTGAAGGAGATTCTGTCGTTATCAGAAGACTACAGAGTTGTTTATCCGCCATCTGCCTTTCCAGTGCCTAGTGAGGGAAATTGCTTAAAATTTCATGACCAATCTCCGAATCAAGAGCTACGCCTCATGGCCTTGCAGGAAGCTAACGAGGCATACCTGCACACAATGTCACGATAGGACACGAACTTGTGCCCTATCCACGTCAATATAGATCTATATATATTACAATATGCAATATTATTGAGGAAAGGATAATTATATTTATTTTTATTGCAACTTTCATATATACATGCTTTAAAGAGCTTTACAGAATAAAAAGAAGAAAAACATTTAAAAAAAGGTAATAAAATAATAAATGACAAATAATAGTTATTAAAATATTAGAAGAAAACAACAAAATAATGTAATAAAATGGCAATACTGTTAAATTAATTAGACAAACATTACATGTAATTTTGTAAAATAGTGTTATCTAGTCCCCTATGTAAATACAGATCTAAACAGGAAGGCTTTTCTTGAAGCTGTACAGGGATGCAATGTCTATGAGCTCCTCAGGAAGAGTGTTCCAGAGCTTTGGGCCATGCAAGCACCCTCTCCAATCTTTAACTGGATTTTATGAATCACCAGTAAATTGCTGTTTGACGACCTGAGAGACCTGACTATAACATATCTAACAATCATTTCACTAAGGTACAGTGGAGCAAGGCCATGAAGACCTTTAAAAACCATCACCAGAACCCTAAAATCTTCTCTAATTAATGATTAGTATTGTCCGTATCGGGAAAGTTGGTACATTTGGAAGATCATGATGTTTTCATTTTCTGCATGTGTGTGAAGCTACATGTCAACTTTGCGTAACAATGTACTGTTTAAATCCATAACAACATGCTGTCTAAATTCATTCTTTTCCTTAATGTAGATTTCAGTAATAAATTAACATTATATTTGAGTCATGAGTAAGAGGTCATAATTGGTTTATCATGATTGGTTGGGTCTGAAAGTCTACAGAGTTGATCTGGTCATGCCAAAAAGGTCTCTTAGAGCTGGAGAACCGACCGTCAAGAGGTCCATGTCCTGTCACTAGTCTAACAGCAGCAGTTTCAGAGACACTGTTGCAGCATAATGGATATCACTAACGGTTTAGATGTTTTCATTTGAGTTCTTCATATCTTCACTGTAGATGAGTGAGATTGGAAATATCTGAATTTAAATGACTGAGCTTGCTTGTCTGCATTTCTTCATATTTAGTTGCATATTTACACACATTACAGTGAACACTGTAAAATCAACACATGTTGCACAGGTATAATCCAAGGAAAATAGCACAGATGTGAAATGAATAGAAAGCGTGTGCAATTTCAGTGAGGTGTGTCAAGAGTGTGAGGTTTGTGTGTGTGTGTGTGTGTGTGTGTCTGGGTACATGTATGGGCAGTGATGCCGGTAACGCGTTACTTAGTAACGCGTTACTGTAGTCGGACTACTTTTTTCAGTAACGAGTAGTCTAACGCAACTACTATTTAAAAACTAGTAGTCAGATTAAAGTTACTTATCTAAAACATCGTGCGTTACTATTTCTGCATTTCGGGGGAACGTAGGTTATATTTATTCATTCTTATTTTTTGGCTACACGTTTCTTACGCGGTTACGTCATCTCTGCTCTGCGGCGCCAAAGTCAGATGGAAGGAGAGGTTCGCCTTTAGCAGCTGGAAATACAGGCATTATTTTGATTTTATTTCGGCTAAGGAAGACAACATTAAGGTCCGTTGTACACTCTGTCCTGGCGACAGAGTGCTGTCTACTTTCAAAAACACAACGTCAAACCTGGAAAAAAAAAAAAAAAAAACCGGGGCTTGGCGGCGAACGTAAATTGTTACCGGGCGGGGTGTAAAATTGACTAAATTCAGTATTATATCGCGATCGATCGATCGCCGGTGGTTGGCGCCAGATCGAACTAGTAACTCATTGAATCATAGATGTGGATCAGAGGTAAATAAACTGGATTTTTTTTTCGGCGTGAGATATCGGAAGTGTGGCGTAAGCGTGTGAAGACAGTCAAATGCGTGTGTCTCAATGCGTGACAGTTGGCAACCCTGTAAGTGGGCGGAGTTGAACAGAAAGACTGTCTTATTTATTTATTTAAAAAACATGTAAGCCTATTTCAAGAAAAAGTTTACAAATGCCAGTGTCATTTTTGATGTTCCGGTTAAAATACATGTCAATAAAGTGAGTATTGGCAGAACTGGTAGTCATTTTCATGTTATAGGGGCGGGGGATCAGCCTCTGCTGAAAGTAACTAAAAGTAATCTAACTTAGTTACTTTTAAAAGCAAGTAGTCAGTAACTTAACTGAGTTACTTTTTAAAGAAGTAGTCAGTAGTCAGTAGTCGGATTACTGTTTCAAAGTAACTATGGCAACACTGTGTATGGGTAATATGGTGAGAGTTGAGCAAAAGACTATTTGCTTTGTGAGAATATCGTGTGTGTGTGTATGTGAGGGAGATGGAGAGTTTGTCTGGTAAATAGTCATGTGCTCTATGACAACAGCAATGTGTGTGTGTGTGTGTGTGTGTGTGTGTGTGTGTGTGTGTGTGTGTGTGTGTGTCTGAGTGTGTGGTGTTTGTGTGTGTTCTGTATTCTTGACTTCTGGTAAATCTACTTGTTCCCTGGACCTCAATGTTCTGGCATCCCTTTCGAGCTGTTATGAAAAACCTTTGAGATGGATGAAAGGATCCTGTACAGCATCTTGGTATGCTTAACAGATGACAGACCGCTCACTGATTCATACATGAAGGTGGAAAATATCAGATCAAATAATCATGACTGCTTTATAAATTATAAACATATATTTGTGTTTTTCTATAGATAACACTTCATTTCAATAGACTTACATAATTCAGGATTCTCAGCTTTCAGCTCGCTGCATGTTGGCATTTCTGGACGCACTTTATTTGATCTTTATTTGTCGGATTTGTTCATGATTGCAGTGAATATTCCCTTTAGTTTATTCCACACCCCAATAAAAAGTTGTAAAGGAGTAAATAAACTGACATCATCTGAAGACGTTGCCTGACTCCGTAATGAAAATCTGTGAGGTGAGCTGAAGAGAAGAGTGCATAGAAGACCGAGGACTCTGACCATTCTCTCTAGGTTGGTGACTCCGACGTACAACCTCTCTAAATCATCCAAATATCCCTCTTTCTGTATTCTACCATCTTTTGAAGAGTTACAGGAGAAGATTAAGTGTTGTCTTGTTGGCAAAAGGAGGTTGTACAAAGAACACCATGGGTGCCAATAATTGTGGCACAAAAAAATTTATTCAAAATATTTATTTCTAAAAGTGATTTTTTTTTACCACCAATAAAGGCTATTGAATTAAAGCTTAGAAGCCAAAGTTGCTCTTAACGGTTGCTCCTAAAAATTAAAAAACGTGAAAGTTCACAAAATTTGCCACAAGATGGTAGCCAAGCTTCATCTAAATCTCCTCAACCAAGGGTCACTTGTCTTCTAGACAGTTTCATTTTTTGTATTTATTTTTAGGTTTCAAAATGCATACATTAGAACGGAAACATGGAACTCAAACAGCACTGGTCTCGCTACCTCAGAAGGGCGATCAGCATCACCAAGGACTCATCCCACCCCAACAATCACCTGTTTAACCTGTTACCCTCAGGCAGACGGTACACACAAGTACCAAAACAAAAACTCACACAAGTAGACTCAGGGACAGCTTTTACCATAGAGCCATCACTGCACTAAATTCAACATGTAAATAACGGCAATATGTAAATTCCCAATCCATGTGCAATACAACCCATGTAAAATACTTCCCACGTACAATATATGTAAAAATAACAATGTAAATAGCTTGTGCAATATCCAACATATCACATAAGCATTCCACTGAACCAGTTGTATATTTGGATCGTGTTATGTCATTGAATATGTCATTATTGTCTGTATTGTGTGTATTTATTGTCCCAACAAGCACCTTTGAGTAGAAGCAAATTTCATTGTAATGCAAATTACAAGGACAATAAAGGCGATTCTGATTCTGATTCAGGTCATAAGCAAAAAGGAATGAAGTCTTGAATATTTTGGCCAACATATTAAATTCTTATGTACAATAATGTAATTTAGTGCTCAGCTAATCTAGATAGCTAACCTCACGAAAAGAGCAAACCTTTAGGAAGGCTAAAAATTAAAACTACAGGCGAGCCGCTTCTTACCTTTATAGTACATTCTCAACTACATCATTGAAACTAAAAGGTAAAAGGTATCCATTATACATTATAGAAGTTGAGAACTGCAAGTCATAACGACGCGTGACTACTCGAAGTGATGTTAAGGCAATTTGCTAGTTTTGTAGTGAAACAATTAGGTGGCTCTTAAAAGAGCCTTTGGGTATCTTAATCTGAGCGGTCAGTTTAAGCACGTTCTCCACGAATGCGGCGGGCCAGCTGGATGTCCTTGGGCATGATGGTGACTCTCTTGGCGTGAATGGCGCACAAGTTCGTGTCCTCGAACAGACCGACCAGGTATGCCTCACTAGCCTCCTGCAAAGCCATGACGGCGGAACTCTGGAATCGGAGATCGGTCTTGAAATCCTGAGCGATTTCTCTCACCAGGCGCTGAAAAGGCAACTTGCGGATCAGCAACTCGGTAGACTTTTGATAACGACGAATCTCCCTCAGCGCGACAGTACCAGGCCTGTAACGATGAGGCTTCTTCACGCCGCCGGTGGCTGGGGCGCTCTTGCGGGCAGCCTTAGTGGCGAGTTGCTTCCTCGGGGCTTTGCCACCGGTGGATTTACGGGCGGTCTGCTTGGTTCTTGCCATAACGATAGAACTCTACGATTCGGCGACAAAGTAAGAGAATAAGGTGCAGTGAAGACGGCGTCCTTTTAAGCCCAAAACGATGACCAGCGCTCATTGGACGTGTTCAATACGAACGCCATCCATTGGACAGTCGAGTGTGCGTCACTTCACGACAATTGGCCCATAATCTAGAGCGCGCACGCTAAAAAAGCCAATACGCCTACTTTTCAGGCGCGTTCACGGCAATACGTTTGTTTGGATTTTTCTGGCCTTTAGTTACCAGCAGCGCATTCGTCTGATTAAAGTCCCTGTTAGCCCACATAAATTCGTGTGTACATGTAACAGCACGCTTTTCATTTGAAGCTGCTGGGCGTATAACATTTAGGGCACTGACGCTCTCATCCAGATTGACTTACAAAATGCTTTCCATCTTTTCACATAATACATCCTAGATACTGAAACCAAAGCCATTACTTGGTACTTCAATTAAACAGTATCGTGGCTGTGTGCGTATACTTGGACGTGAAATAAGTGTTTAATAGTCATACAATGGTCAAGATGGAAAGACGCAAATCGGCATGATTTGAAAAGTTGCACTTCATAAGTTGATGTGGGTGGCTCTTAAAAGAGCCGTTGGATTGACTTGATTGATAGAGAAGGGAAATTTACTTGGCTTTGACCGTCTTCTCGGTTTTCTTAGGCAGCAAAACAGCCTGAATGTTGGGCAGTACGCCACCCTGAGCGATGGTTACTCCTCCCAACAGCTTGTTCAACTCCTCGTCGTTACGCACGGCGAGCTGAAGATGACGAGGAATGATACGAGTCTTCTTGTTGTCACGGGCGGCGTTACCGGCCAACTCGAGAATCTCAGCAGTCAGATACTCCAGCACGGCAGCCAAGTAGACCGGAGCACCAGCACCGACGCGCTCGGCATAGTTGCCTTTGCGCAGAAGCCTGTGTACACGGCCGACAGGAAACTGCAGTCCAGCGCGGGACGAGCGAGTCTTGGCCTTGGCCCTTGTCTTCCCACCGGTTTTCCCTCTGCCAGTCATAATTTTAACAACAGTGCTATATGAACAAAGCTGAAATAAAGAGAACGCGCTCAGTGCGCTTAAAATATAGACAAATCAGCTACTCTCCTATTGGTTAAAGAAAGCATGACGAATATCCAATGGCGAAGCAGCCGATATCCAAAGCCAGCCTCCATTCCCTTCCCCTACAACACTCCCTCTTGCACATAATTTCCAGTTCCAATAAATTAGCCTTCATATATGCATTTCAATATTGATTAATATATTTTTCGAAATCTTCTAAGCCAGGTCTACTTAACTGGCGGCCCGCGGACCTGAACCGGCCCTTTAATGAATTTGTACCGGCCCATCTCTCCATAAATAATAATAAATATTTGAATTTACGTTCGCGAATTTACGTTCGCCACCAACCCCCCCTCAACAATTTACGTTGTAGTATTTGTTTCAATTTTACATCCACTATGACAGTATTGGTATAGGTCTGAAAATTGTCTGGCCCACAGGTCAGAGCTCTCTGCCAAATCTGGCCCGCAGAAAAATATAGTTGAATAGCCCTGTTCTAAGCTATAATCAGGGGGCCATTTCTGAAAAGTGCTTCCATTAAGACTTCTGCGTTCAGGGTACAAGATGACAACATATTTTTTTTTGTCAGAAGGGACACACAGGTGAAATTCTAGAGTGGTTGTCAGGCTGAAAAAATGTTTTTATGACTTTTATGAGCTATTTTATGGGGGAAAAAATTATTTTGTGTAACACAACATAACTTCAGAAAATGGTGATTATCTCAGGAACCGCAAGGGCCACAGACAAAAACTTGGTATTAAATGAAAGCTGACTCTTCTGGGATGTCAGTAGAAGTATGAAGCATGTACATACCTATTACATTCTGGGAGATAATAGAGCTTGAACATGTAAAAATCAATATCCGCCTAAAGTGTACCACTTTATAAAGTTAATATAAACTTGAAAACACAAGATACAAACTAAAAACCTCTACAAATCAGTACCCCTGTCTAGGGGAAAGAGGTGTGCCAAGTAAGGCATGTATTGTGAAATGGGACAACACTGCATAGGTTTTTAACATCTAATGACTAGGCGGAAATTTAGAATTCTAATTAAGCCCATAACTTTTGGTCCTATTTGACTTAATTCATATACCTGGCTGTATATATACATATGTATGTATGTATGTGTGTGTGTGTGTGTGTATGTATGTATGTCAGTAGCGAACCGTGACCATTATACCTGGGCCCGCTCCCATAGCCCCACCCCCCCTCCCGAAAAAAAATAGTTTCCTCTACTAATTAACTGCAATTAAAAAAATTAAAAATTGAGATGACAGTACAGCTTTAAAAACGCAATAAACAGTAATATCTGTACTAGATAACTTCTTAAGCAAAATAAGGTTTACAGCTCCGTGTTCCTCGGGAGCGGAATATGTAAACAACGCGCACGAGGGCATCAAAGGAATTAATCTAAACTAGCTAGCGGTGGTACGCTAACGACAGCTAGCGTTGCCACAGCGGGCAGAAATTATCATACAGTTAAGCCCGCCCACTAAGAGGGAAGATATGATTGGTCAATTTTACTGTCATTTGAAACTTGTACTGCGCTGAATTATAACTGCCAGGCCCTCTGTAATTGAACAGCGGGCATCACAGTCCTGATAGGGGGAGACACAGGCTCACAGGCTTCCACTTAACCCCTCACCTTCCAACACAGATTGAATAGACATGGGTGAATAATTTATTTGCTTATATTTTTGTAATTGTTTAGATGTCGATTGTCAAACTGTAAGTAGATAAAATAAAATTGGATAAATTATATTATATATATTTATATAACAATATTTTAGGCCCTCTGAGAGGGCACAGAGGGCCCTGACGGTTCCCCACTGATGTATGTATGTATGTGTGTGCCTATATAGGCCTATATGCAATAGAAAACATTAAGTCAACGTATTCATATTTTGACCAAAAACAATAATGTTATGTTTAATAAAAATAAACACACTTTACAAACTTAAAGGAACTTGGACTTCTTTAGGACTTCAGAACTTTCATTAGCAGCATGGTAATGTCCATCAAAGCCTGCTGGTAGAATTAGATTGGTTTGTTGTACTCCGAATAAAGTAGAAATTGTATATTGCCATCAGAAGACACCTAAGAGCCATGTCCACATTTTTAGTCAAAGTCCTGAACAGGGATTTAACAGAAGAGTTTGTGGTTTAATTTTGTTAAGAAGCATCACATGAACAGGAAAATTATTATTTTGAACATAATATGATACATATGATAATGTGATGTAGTTATCTGAGTATTCTTGCACCAAGCTGCTGAACCACAACCACATGCCCCACAGCAAAACATCCCACCTCTTCCACATCGGCACTGCCTAGTGCTGCACTGAGTTCCACTCTCCTTGCACCCACAGGTCATCAGCTCCAAAGATCTTGCCTGTAATGGTTCTTTGGTTAAAAGCTTTGGTACCAGCACACCATCCTTCATATGCCAACCACAACTAGTTGGTGAGGGAAGCTGTGGATGAGACACTAGTGATTGTTTCCAAATCTTTGTTTGATAGTGTGCCCTCATGAGGTGCAGAGACAAGGCATCCTTTGTTGGAGGTAAAGTATCCACATTGGCTTTCACCTTACGAAACAGGGCACATCGAACCTCATGGATTGATTCACTGCTTGATTTTGGGTCATACAATTTACATACAAATTGTTCTGCCATGCGTAGAGTGTCTTGTTTCTTCCTCACCAAAGTTTTGAAGAAGATGAGGATACTGCTGGAACACTTTCCATGCAGTCCTTTTTCCTATATCAGTTAACTGGCTAGTTGTAGATTAGATTAGATTAGATTAGATTCAACTTTATTGTCATTATGCAGAGTACAAGTACAGAGCCAATGAAATGCAGTTAGCATCCAACCAGAAGTGCAAAGGGAAAACAGTGTTATATACATAAAGTGCAGAGTAAACGCAGCATGGATGCTGTAGATACAATATATGTGGCAATATGTATATATATATACACATATATATATATATATATATATATATATATATATATATATATATATATATATATATATGATGATATAAATATAGTGTATACACAGTACAACATATAGTGTAATATGATATACAATATGCGGGGGGGGGGGGTATAAAAGAGAATGTAAATGAGTGTAGGAGTATTTGCAGTATGCCCGGTAAATTAAATTAGTGCAAAAGAAAGTTCAGTGTGTAAAGTACATAGAGTGCAGGTGCAGTTAAGTCTCTATGAGGAATTCAGCAGTGTCACAGCTTCAGGGATGAAGCTCGTCCTGAATCTGCTGGTGCGTGTACGGAGGCTCCTGTAGCACCTACCGGATGGGAGGAGTGTAAAAAGATTGTGATTGGGGTGAGAAGTGTCCTTTATAATGTTACCAGCCCTGCTCAGGCAGCGCTTATCACATCCGGTGATGGGATGAAATGCCAATAAGCCATTATTGATATTATGTGGTAATTTGATTTCATGCACTTTGATGAAGCGAGGTTTCTTGGCTGTTCCTGCCTTCAATCCAAACCTCAGGACTCAAATATTGCGCAAAGGCAAGCAGCAACACCAGAACATCTGTGTCTCTGCACTGAACGATGAGCTGCTGAAACCCCTTCACTGTTGCATCAACTGCATGTAGCAGAATGCATGTATCCGCTTCCTCATGAACAGCCTGCAGTTGGGAAACATCAAAGTCAGCTGTAGATGCCACTTTTTCAGGGTCAGGAAATCCCCCACTGATCACAATTTCCCAATCATACTGATGAATTTGCCTTTCAAGCTCCTCTGACAGGAAATGGGTCAGGTTGGCTTTGTTTTCGTCCAGGTCAATAAAAGTATTCCAGTTTTGCTCTAGCTCCATTCTTTATTGAGTTTTGTTTGTATTGATCAAACACTAGGTCAACTCTTGTAATCCCACCATGTAGATCAGTGACTTTATGCATGAAAATGTCAGCGTACTCTCCAAATGTTGATGCATCAGGAAGTTTTCCTAATGCTCTCACCAGGGCCATCCCATCAATTATAGTGCACGTGCTCACAGGAGATGAAGTGAGGTCTGTCGCCATTGCACCAGCTTGTAGTATGGTGGCAAGGTCAGCATTGCAACAGATCTGCTGTGGCAAGTGAGAGGGGTACTGCACACAGTTCTTTTTGAAGGAGCTCATCAATGTTGACCTCTCTACCACTGTCCATGGATACAATTATGCAACGAAAAATATCCCTGTCAGGCTTCACACACTTGGACTTTTCACGTTTCTTATCTTTGCTGTAGTACAAATCTGAGAATGTTTTGGGGTTTCTCTTGGTCAGGCTACTGTGAAAGTCAACACTCATTGTGCTCAACCGTTTTGTCACAAACTCTTTAACAATTTGTTCCCCAGATGTTCCATATCTGCTATGAAAACTGCACCCCATCTTGTGTAGAGGGTGTGGTCATAAGCAGTGAACCACGGCATCATGCTCTTGAAGGCTGACATGTACAGGTTTCAGTCACCACACCTCAGTGCCCGTGTAAATGCCAGCAGAATAGACACAAGGTCCATGTATTGTTGCCAGAAGTTTCTCCTACCTTTTCTGACATTTCGTGGTTAGATCTGGTTTGTTGTTGTAGACAATTGAAAATGAGTGAGATGATGTTGTTGTTGTAGACAATTAGAAATGAGTGAAACTAATCAATGAATTCTTGTAAAACACCTGATGCAATGATCTCCATTGAATCTCTTTCTTCAGGCTTCATAGCACAGATGTGGTAACAAAACAGTGCCCCTGTGGAGCAATACTCCTTTGGTATGCTTATTATAAATTTTCTCAAAGGTTATATTTGCACATAAGACGGATTATATTGGAAGTATGTTCAAAAGTACAGCAGGGGTAAGGAAGAGAAGGAAACACTTAGGAAAAAATTCTGATTTTTTGCCACTTTTAAAGATATAGTCATAAAATGGATAAAATCTCATTTTCCAAGCTGACAACTAGACTAGATTACATCCCTAAGGATCAAATAATAATATTTTATAGGTTGTCAGCTTGTACCCTGAGATGTCCCCATCAGTTACAATGTCAGTTTTGGCCCCCCGACTACTATTGAATATGTATGACAAGGACATGAGAGCTTGGCAAACTAAAATATGCATAGCATGTAATAGAATATTACCGTGTACATGTCTATGAGATGTAACATGTTTTACACGCTTTCCTCTCCATCACTCCCTATCGTAATAATTTAGTTCTTTATGTATGTACTTCAATTTAGAAGAAATGTTTCGAAATGCACTCAAGCTCCGTATATGTATGACAAGGACAGGAGAGAATGGCAAACTAAAATAGAATATTTTGTATATTTCTGTATGTATAACAGGATGCACGCAGTGTACAGCAATGTATATGCACTTTAAAATCCATGAGCGACACCGCTCGCAATTTTCATTCACAAGTATTCACACGAGTGCAAAGAAAAGCGCCCTTTAGAAAAGTTTGGTGGCTCTTAAAAGAGCCTTTTGGGGATACCAAGACATGAAAATATGCACATTTACTTCTTGGGGGCTGCTTTTTTCGCCTTTGGCTTGGTGGACTTGGGCTTGACAATCTTTGCCTTCTTGGGGCTTTGGCTGCTTTCTTCGGAGCAGCCGGCTTCTTCGCTTTCTTGGGACTCTTGGTAGCTTTGGCGGCAGGCTTCTTCACCTTCTTGGGCGACTTCTTTGCAGCGGCAACTATTAACTATATTAACTATATATACTATTAAAATCACCAACTTTTTAAACACCCATTTAAAACATGACAAAACCAGTCAAAACCTTACTATTGACAAACAGCATATGCCACCAAATAGCTAATTTATCTGATATTTAAAAACATAAAAATGTAAAATGGATTGAGATCAAATGTAAACCAGCATGAAAATAATTATTATCTTTAAAAAACTATTAAAAACCTAATTACATCCAATTATATTAAAAAATATATTAAATTCAAACAACGAAACAAAATACTGATGAAATTCAAACATTGGGAAATATTGAATAATGATTTTACCATGACAGTGTCAACAGACCATTCTGCTTGGTGTAAACTGTGTTGTGCTCTATTTATGCGTCTACAGAGCTAAATAACTACATTCCACCTTCCAGAGAGAAAGAGGAGATTAAATCCAATGAAAGAAAAAACAACAAATGCAACACATTATTTTATCCTTTTCTGACAACATAGACAATGTTCCTGTTTAAGCCTGTAGTGTATAAAAGCTCCATTTTACATGTGCTCTACTGCTTACAGCCACACCACCCTGAGAACGCTAAGCAGGATCGGCCCTGGTTTGACGGGAATACCAGGTGCTGTAAGCTTTTTCTCTTCTTAGCAAAATGTTCTGCATTACTTTAACCTGAAGTTCATTATGCAAAAAAAAATTGTAAAGATCATCTTAATATGTCAGGACAGTTTTACTGGTTGTTGTCCTAGTTTTTTTTTTTTATATTTGTCTGGATAATGTATGCACTAACTCACTAATGTCTGTCATGCCTCAAGCTATTGAGCCCCTTGCAGTACCAGTCCAAGCACCTGGCCACGCAGCTGAAGTAGCAAGACGTATTCAAGTAAAGTAGATATATAGGAAACTTTAGCTGGTGCTTTTTTCTATTAATGAGAAATAGAACTGTTTGGAAGAACTTGTTTCATTTATTCAGGAAGTAGCTTATTGCTGTAAATCCTAAAGCTGATCTTATGATGGTGGTCGTGTCAATTGACCAGCAGGATGTGGTGGTGTTTTTCTTTATAGCTGATTGGATGAGGACTTTTTTTTTTCTCAAACAGTGTCCATTATTATCTATGCATTTCAAAGAGAAGACAACAGATGTTATAATTTTCATATACAGAAAATAATAGTACTTATAAGACTTACACTCGGTACAGTTGTTGACTATCTTGTTCTGTACCTGCCCTTCATGATGATATCTTTAACAGATCTTTAACACAAATTATTCCACCATCTTGACAATGTCTTCCTCACAGTGGCGTCTCTGTGGCTGGAGGGTTAAAGAGAAACACATAGCGAGAAATACGTCTGGAGTTTGAAAGCACATGAACTTATACCTTAGTCCCCCGGCCAGCAGGGCATGTATGGCCCTCCTGGCTGAGCTGCTGTGCACCATGGCACTGAGTGCCAGGTCCACATCCTCCCTGATGAAGACGCTGTTCTCACACGCTTTGTGCATCAGGACGCGGGCGGCTTCTGCTGCCTCGGGGTCCATGGCCCTCCGCAGGTAGGCGAACATGTGTGCCAGAGTGGTCATGGCAGCACGTGAAACCATGGAGCGCAGGTTCTTCACCTGAGACAGTGGACAAAGAAAAGAAAGAGAGAGAAAGACAGACAACAGTAAGCCTCAAGTTCCAGGCCAGGTTGCCCTTTTATGGCACATGTCTGTTCTTTGATGATCACTGAATCCAAAACCTTACTTAATCTGTTCATTAAAATTTTAGCAAAAATCTTATAATCCATATTCATCATGGTGAGATGTCTAGAATTATTTAATAGCCGCACATCACCCTTTTTATATAATAAGGATAGAACACCATCATAAAAAGTGTCATGCATACACCCTTTTTTTATACCTTCATTATACACCCGTATTAAAATTTCACCCAATTCCCCCTCACACAACTGATAAAACTCAGATGGTAGGCCATCTTTACCTGGAGCTTTTTTTTTATTATACCTGTAATTGCGGCCCTTACCTCATATACCATGATATCACTTGCTAAATGATCATAAGAATCTGAATGTTTATCAGTTAGAAAACTATCCATACTTTCGTTATCTATGTCAATATTTTTATACATATTCTCGCATTATGCTTTAATTATTTCATTCATGTCATTAACAACTATACCATCATAATTTAAAATACTACTAATAAAAGTTTATGTTTTTTTCAACGAGCTCTGCAACATGCTGCGGATTTAAATTAACATCAAGGTCCATTCCAAGCCGCACTTTTAGATTCACTAATGAGTCATTATTATATTTATCAATAACTTTATGTGCCTTCAATTGTATTATTTCAACATCACTTAGTTGTTTATTATTTTTCAATGCTATATACTTAATTATACTATTTTTATATTCATTATTAATTTCTTTGTTTATTTCTAAACTTTTTATTTTACACAACGCCCTGCTACGTTTCTTTAAGACTTCCCACAAGGTGAGCGGTTCCACAAATTCACTCATTGATATGATTTTCAATAAGTCACCTTTAAGATCCTCAACCACAGATGTAGATTGTAAAATTCTAGTGTTTAATTTCCAATATGATTTCGTTAAAGAACCACTTAAGTGAACCTTACACATTACTGCCAAGTGATCAGAATCTACAAGCATTTTAGTACAATAAAATTTTACTTCTAAATTATTACTAATATAAATTCGATCTATTCTGGGTTTAAATTTAGAATCACTCCGAGTAAAATCAGAGCCATCAGGGAATAACACCCTATAGGTCTCTTGCATGTTACCCTGGATCATTGTTTGTTTTAACACTTTGCCTGCTAGGCCTATGCTGTGTTTAAAGGAAAAACATCATTTCTATCCATTACTGTATTAAAATCTCCACAAACAATAACATAAAACCCTACCGTTAATAATAATTTTATTTTATGAAATAAAGCTACCTTACTTTGTTGTCCTGTGCTGTATAAATATTAATAATTCTTATTTTATGATTATTTAAAATTACATCAGCGAACATTAATCTCCCAGGAATACTTTCACGTACTTTGATTATATTAACTCACCGGTTTTACTTTTTACTAAATCTTTATTATTGATTTTCAACAGCTATTCAAAAAAAAACATGTGGGAATATACACCAATAAACAAAATACACACATACATCCTTTTTTTTTTTTTTTTTTTTTTTTTTTTTCTTTACATTCAATTACTCACTATCAAAAATCCAAAATGTCCCATGGCAGTGTGTTAATTGTCCTTCTATCGACCGTCCGTTGTCTCCTCAATTCGATTTTTATCTGTTTAAAAACCGTCTCAGCAGAGATATGGCACTGGTTTATTATCATTTTGCATCTTGTTTTCCAAATTTTATTGTTTACTATGCAGATTGTTAGCCAAAACAGGTTGTGAACTTTTTTTGGAAGTGTTTCTATGAATATGCCATGCATGACAGCTTTTTCGTTTATGGTAATATTAAGCCCGATTTCTTTCATGTATTGCCATATCTCTGCTGAGCGGGGACAATATAGCAAAAGATGCTCAACAGTCTCATCGTTGTTACATCCATTTATAGGGCACAGTTTGGTGGTAACGTAGCAACTCCATTTCACAACGCACCTGACTGATAATCTACCCACACCAATCAACCACATTACGTCTCTCATATTTTCTGAGAGATCTTTACATCTGAGGTTTTTTATCCCTACATCCATTTCGTTAGGTGTAAGGTATTTAAAACAAAAATTACCCCCATATTCTTTTGCTATGATTTTGTTATAGATTACTTTGTTTGTCATATTTAGCCAGTCTATGTTGGTTTCAGAGTGTTTTGATATAAAGTCACCATATAAAAGCTTAAAATCAGGTATTTTGTGTCTCCCTCTCCCTCGTTTTTTAGTCCAGTCTTTTCTGTCACCTACCCAATCTGCACGTTACCTCTACCACTCATTTTGTACGATATAACGCTGTGCGAATAACAACGACCGAAGCAGCTGTTCCCGAAGTGCTCATCTGACGTAGCAAAATCAGCTCAACTTCTATTGGCTGAAGAAGACATATTGAATAACCAATCGTGAAGCACTCGACTCTAAAGGCAGCCCCCTTCTTTCCACTGCTACTCTCCCTGTCTCACGTAGTGACGGTCGTTTCTTATTTCATATTATGGACAGTCTGGAGTAAATGGGCCAAAATCTAGTGTGTTGACATACGTTGCAAATTTCACCACTGTATGACTAATAATCTATTCATGTTGACATATTGTCCAATATTTTTATGAAGAATGGAATAAAATTTCTTTCCATTGTAAAATTTAACCTCTAGTTACAATTCTGGCTATATTAATTTATTTCAACAGTGAAAAAAAGTGCTCTTTGAAAGGGAAATGTGGGTGGCTCTTAAAAGAGCCTTTTGGAGATCAAGACATGAAAACTTGAATGTTTATTTTTTCTTGGGGGCAGCCTTCTTTGCCTTTGCCGTCTTTGGCTTGGCAGCTTTGGGCTTTGCAGCCTTTGCCTTCTTGGGGCTCTTGGCTGCCTTCTTCGGAGCTGCCGGCTTCTTTGCTTTCTTCGGACTCTTTGTGGCTTTCGCGGCAGGCTTCTTCGCTTTCTTGGGCGACTTCTTTGCAGCGGCGGCGGGCTTCTTTGCCGCGACCTTCTTGGGCTTTTTAGCCGCGGCAGGCTTCTTAGCGGGCGACTTTTTCACCTTAGGTGCGGCTTTCTTAACGGGCTTTTTCTTGGTTTCAGTTTGCTTCTTGTTGAGCTTAAAAGAGCCAGACGCACCGGTTCCTTTGGTCTGCACCAAAGTTTCTTTTGTCACCAGGCTTTTGATTGCAAGCTTGACGCGAGAGTTGTTCTTCTCCACGTCGTAACCGTCAGCAGCCAAAGCTTTCTTCAGGGCGGCGAGAGACACGCCGCTCCGTTCTTTGGAAGCCGAAACAGCTTTAACGATGAGCTCACCGACGCTGGGTCCCGCTTTCTTGGGTCTAGCGGCAGCTTTCTTCTTGGGAGCTTTAGCCGGCGCTGCGGCTGCTGGTGCTGGAGCCACTTCTGCCATCTTCGTAGTAACTTCTGGAACGAGATACACGTAAAGAACAAGCCTATCAGAGAACACTTCTGTGTTGAATTGAACCTCCCTTCTATCGAGGGGCCGGACTTAAAAGACGCATGAGGACGGTATAGACTCAATCTGCCAAGAACTCCGTGCCTGGGCTTCCGCGAGCAGCTTCCATTTGTGTTTTCTCATGACAAATATCAGCTTAATTATACACGCTAAAACAATCTGCAAGTCACGAAACAAAGCGTTTGGCAAGAGAAGGCTTTCGCGTTTACTTGCGTACCAGGAAATCTTATGCAACCCTATGTCCTTTTGCGCAGCTGCCACAAAAAGGCAGTAAGTGACTGCAGCTCCCAATAAGGCATAGTGCATTTCGTGTGATTTCTGGCGTGAAATAGTGAAAAATCAAGGTTTATGTCTAGCAAGTCGTCGTGTGCACGTTGAAGGAGAGTCTGAGCAAAAGCAAGGAGGTGTTTAGAGCTTGGTAGTGGTGCGTGCAGTAGCTGAAACAGCCCTTCTGTAGGTGCAAGTAAAACACAGGCGTGGGATGCAAGATGTACCTTAACTATGTAAGGTAATGGCTCCTGCAGTGTGATTCCCTCAGCGTAGCGCCTTTTCCAAGTGTGTGGCATGATCGAGGTGAGGGGTCTGAGACTGGCACTCTCACTCGGGCAGGTACTCCACGTGAGGCGGGCATCCTCTTGTAGGGCCAGCATCAGGTGCGCCCCACTGGGGGGAAGCAACCAGGTGAGCTCTGTCAGAACAGGATTAGGTGTGCAAACATCCTTGAAATGCTCCAGTTTTCATTTTCATCACTGCTGTTGGCCCAGGATATCTCTACCCATAATGTGCATTAACCCAGGTTGACTCTAACCCTAATGTGGCATGGCCTGGCGGTTAGGGAACTTGTGACCGGAGGGTTGTGGGTTCGATTCCCAGACAGGCCATGACTGAGGTGCCCTTGAGCAAGGCACCTAACCCCAACTGCTCCCCGGGCGCCGGGCTAGGGCTGCCCACCGCTCTGGGCACGTGTGATCCACAGCCCCCTAATAATCACTAGTGTGTGTGTTTGTGTGTTCTGACTGCACAGATGGGTTAAAAGCGGAGGACAAATTTCGATTGGGGTGTAAAAATCACAATTGTCAAAATATGGCACATTTCATTTCATTTCAATAAGATGAGCTCACTATAACCCTCATATTAAAGGTATCTTGTTCTCTTTCCAAACGACCCCACTTACATTTCCAGTCCCATACATATGTGTGTATATGAGAAGTTCTGCTCCCATCAAAATATCACACAAAGACCTGTCTTAACAGTTTTGCATTGCATTGCTCATTGAACAGCTTCTGCATTTTAATGGCTGTCCTGCCCTAGCATGTTAAAGTGCCCTGCAGTTTACTGTTTGACTTCATTAAAACTCTAACTGTCTAACTATTGCATGGTGTTGCCATATGGCAACAATTACTTTATCTTGGTTTTAATAAAAATCTAAATATAAAATCCATGTTACAATTTAATTGGGATGGTAGGGGGGACTTCTGCTTTGACAAGAACAGGAACTTTTTGACATCACATGACCAACAAATCCATGTTTCTACCCCCTTTTCCCATTGACACACCGCACTCAAGTTCATGACCTGAACGCCCCCCAAATCCACTGATTATTCAAGATTTAGACAAAGTTTCTTGAAGGAAAAAAAATGTAAATACTATCTGGGGTATGTTCACTTACATTTTTAGGCAATCATACCAGTTTAGATGCTCTAAGTTTTGTATGAAATGGTAAAATTAAATATATGCAAACATGGACCATAATTTGTGCACATTGAGCCTATTGGACTGTAATTGACTTATGTAGTAATAGGCTATTCTGAAACTATGCTTACAACTTATTACATTTAAAATGCAAAAAAATTAATTTTGTTTTTGTAACCCTATGATATTTTAACTGCAACATTACCTTGGTTATAAATGTCACCACTGGAAAGCACAGGAACTATAGACTGCATTTTGGCTGTATAGCCAGTTTACATATGATGCTTTTATCCTCAGAAATGATGAAAGCCAGCATCTGTTATGGTAGAGGGCAGGTGAACAGGACAGAGTTGCTCTTCTACAAGAGCAAAGTAAGGATGAGCTAGTGGGCAGTAATGAGAATGATGTTGATGTGAACCTGAATGAGTTGTAACAGGTCAGAGTCATGTACAGACACAGGGGCAGAACCAGAAGAAACGGGTTGAGGTACTTTATAAAAAGAAAAAAAATATTTTATTTATTGTGACATTCTATCAGTCTTTTATATCATGATTCTTTATTTTACATTTCAGTAGGTGGGCAAAGAGAGATGTGGCATACGTTATAGGCGTATGTACCTTACCTTAGAGCAGTTCTCCTTAAAATAATGCTGTGGTTTCTTGTGGAGTGAAAAGTGATCCCAGGGGATAAACGGTCATAACATATCCGTCATGACCTTTCTCACTAGATCACAAAGCAACACATCTGTACAAAGAATGTCAATAGCCATTACTGAAATGTAACAAAATTTAAACACGGGCAAGAAATCTTGCAGTAAGGTGATCAATATAGACAAAAAATGTTTAAACTGTAATTTGGTCTTTACTCGCAAGTGTCACACAACGGAGAAAACTCATTTAGTGAGAATGTGGGTGGCTCTTAAAAGAGCCGTTGGGTTTTTTTAAGTGACACTGTCGCGCTTTACTTGGAGCTGGTATACTTGGTGACGGCCTTTGTGCCCTCAGACACGGCGTGTTTGGCCAGTTCACCAGGAAGCAGCAGGCGCACAGCGGTCTGGATCTCCCTGGAGGTGATGGTAGAGCGCTTGTTGTAGTGGGCAAGACGAGAAGCCTCACCAGCGATGCGCTCGAAGATGTCGTTCACGAAAGAATTCATGATTCCCATCGCCTTGGAAGAAATACCGGTATCAGGGTGGACCTGTTTCAGGACTTTGTACACGTAGATAGCGTAGCTCTCCTTCCTGGTCTTTCTGCGCTTCTTGCCTCCTTTAGCCGCCGTCTTGGTCACGGCTTTCTTGGATCCCTTCTTAGGCGCGGACTTCGCAGGCTCAGGCATTGTAGTTGCAGAAGAATAAACAACTGAATGAGAAACGGCGCGCAAGCACCTCGTTTATTTAGACTCTGGTATGCTAATTAGAACACACCCGCCCCTCTGCGGTGAAAACAACCTCTCCTCTCACACGGACCTCCTCTATTTGATCCGCCACCCCTTTGTGTAGTAATACCGTTTAGCTTTTAATGCCGCCGAATAAGTTTATGCGTTTGAATGTTACTCTATAACTCTAAATAAAACTTGCATTACCTTTAACATTTCTTGGGAAGAAAACGTAGAAAGTTGTGCTAGTTAGTAGTTACGTCTCTGCGCTGATTCCTTTGTCTTATCGGTAACTTTAAATCCGTCCTTAAAATACTATAATGTTTAATTCATACTGTACTTCAATAAACACTTAAATAATCAATATTTTTACTATATTTTCCAGCAATTGTTTTGATATATTTCGGGTTGCAATAAGCTTCTTGTATTCCTTTTAAAGCACTTCGTAAAGCCCAACACCGTGTACTGGTTACACCATCCCTTGTACTGTTTACGAATTACACAAAAGATTGGACGAAGATTGTTTGCTAATACAGACAATGCCCCAAAACACACACATATAAATACATCGTATCACTATTCTGTATTAATTTTAATGGGACACGATAACTGTCAAGTAGCTTCATATAAAATGCGAATCCTGAAACCTGTAGCGGCGGGCAACCTGAAATCAGCTCAGCGCCACTATTACCATTACCCGTTCTTTACCATTATTATCAACGTAATTACAATCACCATTATTACTTCTAATACTACTACTACTACTACTACTACCACCACTACTTGCAGCTTTTGTTTACTATGTTCAACATTGTCTTCATGTTGGAAGATATTGTGTAAGTATACGTTCTGATCCCATGTATCTTGGTGACATTTACTGCCCATAACAAAACAAAAAAAATGTTCCTAATACAGAACTAGACTGATGTACCAAGTTTCTTCCCTGTGACTTTAAAATTCGGTGTAGACCTGTTTGCACTCGCAAAGCCGTTGCTATGTGGCAACATGCTCATTTTATATTGAAACAATTAGGTGGCTCTTAAAAGAGCCTTTGGGTTTTTTGAGATCATACTCGGAACGTTTAAGCACGTTCTCCACGAATGCGGCGGGCCAGCTGGATGTCTTTGGGCATGATGGTGACTCTCTTGGCGTGAATGGCACACAGGTTGGTGTCCTCAAACAGACCGACCAGGTATGCCTCACTAGCCTCCTGCAAAGCCATGACGGCAGAGCTCTGGAAACGGAGATCAGTCTTGAAATCTTGAGCAATTTCTCTCACCAGGCGCTGGAAAGGCAGCTTGCGAATCAGCAACTCTGTAGACTTCTGATAACGACGAATCTCCCTCAGCGCGACAGTACCGGGCCTGTAACGATGAGGTTTCTTCACGCCGCCGGTGGCCGGGGCGCTCTTGCGGGCAGCCTTAGTGGCGAGTTGCTTCCTCGGGGCTTTGCCACCGGTGGATTTACGGGCGGTTTGCTTGGTTCTTGCCATAGTGATGAGACTTCACTCTTAAACGACGAAGTAAAATAATATCAAGCAAGCGAGAAGACATACTATTTAACCCTAACGCGACCTGCGCTCATTGGGCGTCTTGAATTGGAACGCCATTCATTGGACAGTCATTGTACGTCACCGTACGACAATTGGTCCTTGTTCTATCGCGCGCAAGTTTCAAAATTCAAACCAATACGCCCACTTTTCAGGCGGGTTCGTGTTTCTTGCCCTATCCTAGAAGTTGCAATGTTCGCTTGCAATATTTTATAGCACGAGAAGCATTCATTTCTTTATACACAATCACAGAGCATATATAATTGCTTGCTTTCATATGCTGCTGGTCGTCTTAAACAGGAAAATGTGCGTGTGCTTAGACGCGACTTGGCAGGGGACAGTAATTTCATTAAGAGTAATGCAATACTCCGGATAAAAACAAAATGCGTCACTGAAAAATTGCACTTGTGTAGTCAGTGTGGGTGGCTCTTAAAAGAGCCTTTGGGTTGATAATTAAGGCGTTTACTTGGTCTTAGCCGCCTTCTCGGTCTTTTTGGGCAACAGAACAGCTTGAATATTGGGCAGTACGCCACCCTGAGCGATGGTGACTTTTCCCAACAGCTTGTTCAACTCCTCGTCGTTACGCACGGCGAGCTGAAGATGACGAGGAATGATACGGGTCTTCTTGTTGTCGCGGGCGGCGTTACCGGCCAACTCGAGAATCTCAGCAGTCAGATACTCCAGCACGGCAGCCAAGTAGACCGGAGCACCAGCACCGACACGCTCAGCATAGTTGCCTTTGCGCAGAAGCCTGTGTACACGGCCCACTGGAAACTGCAGTCCAGCGCGGGACGAGCGAGTCTTGGCCTTGGCCCTTGTCTTTCCGCCGGTTTTGCCTCTGCCACTCATTTTGAATGATAAAACAACGTACGAATAACTGAATTAAACAACATTCGACTAAGAGCTCTTCAGATATAGCAAAATTAGCTCCTCTCCTATTGGCCATAGAAGACATGTTGAATAACCAATCATGAAGCACTCGACTTTCAAAGCCAACCTCCCATCTATGCGTAGCCTACTTTTTACTGCTGACATCGAACCTTTATTCCACTATGATTTTTGCGTTGAGCGTTGCCCCCTTTAAAATAGCTTTAAACGAGAAAGTACTTTGTGTTCCTATGTCATTGATTGCCACATTGAGAGGTTTAGAGAGGTTTAAATGAATACAGCTGAGCTGGACTGTCCCAAGGTTGATTTATACGCAACTGCACGAAGTATGAAAACGAAAATTCTCAGTTTGTGCAATGTGAAATAGTATATGTGAGAGGATATTTGATGTTAGTATGTACGTTTAAATATATAAATATGTATGGAAACTCAGTCACTTTGTATACTCTGTGTCTGGGTAGATAACAGTTCCTGCATTAATTTTGCACAAAATCCATACTGGGAAACGTACTGTCTGTCTAAGCATACTGATTATCTCTTCACACTCACACTACATTTCTACATCATTTCATATCACATGATTGCTATCCCATACGGTCATCATCCTTTCTGACATACAAATGTTCTTGCAGTTCCATTTGCTTCTTTCCTTTGTTTTACTGCTGTTCTGTAGTTTCTTTTAGTTATTTTGTTCTTGTGGTGCTATCAGCCAGAGGAGTGTGGTCTCCCCCTTTGAACATTGGTTCCTCTCAAGGTTTCTTACTTGTAATATTTAATCTTGTCACTGCTGTGCTTACTCAAATGTTTGTAAATATATCTGGGCTTGCACCCAGATAATTGTAATGCTGCTTTGTGACAACACTATTTTTATTGACTCAGCTGTACTCCGTGTTATCTTGTGTTCTTTGGTACTGTTTTCTGGTCTTTATATTTAACCTGCGTTTGATCAAACACATGTGAATCTCCAATTAAATTCTTGTAGCATTTATTGTCAATCTGGAAAAAGGATCCCTCTTTGTAAGTGTCACACCGACATTTTCTTTAGTGAAACTGGACCAAATCAGCACAAATTTGTTAAATGCAGTAAGAACAAAAATCTATTTATTTATTTATCTGTTTGTTTATTTATTTTACACTAGAGAGGGTAGAGTTAAGGGTGATATCTGTCTCATGGTAGTATACGGCTCTATATGTCCAAACCCAAGTTAGATATATATTAAGATATAATAATCTCAGCTTTTGTATCCACATCAATCCACATTAGCCTTCCACCACCATCAAATGCAGAGGTTATGTCAAAACAAAACATAAGCATCTGTGGTAAAAGCAGTATGTACAATGAAGATCATTCTGTCTGAAAAGTATATGTGTTGCATTAATTCCTCTTTATCGTGTCATTGTCTTATTTTTATATTCATTTTCAGATTTGTTAATTCATTTATATCATTCTTATTAGGCCTATCTTGTCTTTATCTATCTAACAGCACATAGAACACAAAGTAAAGCAAATAAATGAGACAGGGTTACTCTGGTGAAAAGAATGTTATAGAGGGGCCAATCATGAGAATTTGTTTTGTTTGTTTCATTGTAATTTCACTGATGTATGGTTGTATGCTTTTGTCTATAAAATCACTATGGTTGTGTAGGAAGTGTCCTTTACAGTTAAACGTGCTTCATGCTTGGTGTTCCAGTGGCATCCAGTGAGCTTTGTGCACAAGACATTTATTAAAGTGTGACTCAAGAAATGATACATGAAACCATAAACATGAACAATGACAAAGAAAGTGCAGGGATCAGAGGCGGACGAAGTACTCAATTTCATTACTTGAGTCAAAGTACAGATACCACTGGTCAAATGCTACTCCGATACAAGTGAAAGTTGCATGTTCAAAATCTTACTTAAGTGAAAGTACTGAAGTACTTGCTTTTAAAAATACTTAAGTATTAAAGTACACCTTCCGTCACCTTTGTAAAAAAGTTATAGTTTAAAAGTATTATACATCCTACCAAATCCTCTTTGGGCATAATATTCATACAGTCTTTGATAATAATCCATAAGGCATATTCCAATGATGTACATCATTCAGGTAGTGGTAGCAGAAAAGTTTTCCTACACTTTAGTTTAAGGAACAAAAACATTTTCTAAAACCACAATTCACTGATTAACCTAGCCTAACCTGTTTAAGCAAATTATGTTACCATATTAAAAGTTAATAATAAAATGATGTTTTTCTCTCTTTGCTAGTTAGGTATTCAGTCATCCAATACAACATTATGCTACAGTCAATATAAACAAAGACAAAGTAAAATTACCAGTGTGGCATCTTGGTAGTCTAACCTTGCTACAACCTTTTGCAGTATGGCTAAAGCCCACCAACTCCATGCCACCCAACATGCTAACAAACTCTTTTCAAACTACAAATCACAGCCACATTAGAATTATTGACATTAATTATACACTGACATTAGAATGGAAACATTATTTGACAAGATTCGATTAACCCACACGGTTTCCCTTATTGATGTTTCCGTAGTTTGAATTACTTGCCAATATAATGTTAACATTATTTATAGTGATCCTAGCAGACCTAGCAGTGGAGTGAGCAGGCAAAGTCATTTCACTAGCCTTACTGCAAAGCTCCTCTGACTACATAGTCACTTAACAAAACATTTAGGCTGCATACTGTAATATACTTCCTCAGGTGGGATGGTGAATTTTGGTATGCAGTGATAGTTTGTTTTTGGCAAACAAAGCATGCATTTAAAACGATAGGAATGATTCATCCGTTCAGAAAACTGGAACATTTTGTCGAGATACGGCCATGGGTGCAAAAGAGCATGCCAGGGTTGCCAGCTCTCACGCATTGAGCGTGAGACACACGCATTTGACCGTTTTCACACGCTCTCACGCCACAGTTCCGATATCTCACGCCGATAAAAAATCTAGTTTATTTACCTCTGATCTATATCTATCAACCACCAGCGATCGAGATATAATACTTAATTTGTGTCCATTTTTCACCGCCCCGGTAACGTTCGCCACCCCCCGATCAACAATTTACACTCGCCACCAAGTACAGGTTCAAATCTCCCTCCAAGCGATCTTGAAAAGTTGGCAACCCTGGCATGCTCCATCACCGCCGTCTCCGCTCATGTTGCTGTTATTTAGGAAAAGAACGACTAGCGACACCGAACTTGATTTTACACCTCACAGACACATCCTTGATTGCTGATAGGCTGTCACCTGTGAAAATACTATCGGGGGAGGGGAGGAGAGTTGTGTGTGGAAGTAACGAGTAACGAGAGCTGGACAGAAATGTAGTGGAGTGATAAGTACTGTATTTGTTATTCAACTGTAGTGAAGTGAAAGTCACAAGTATTTAAAAAAAAATCTACTTAAGTAAAGTACAAATACTCAAGAACTGTACTTAAGTACAGTACTTAAGTAAATGTACTTCGTTACTGCCCACCTCTGGCAGGGATAACACGATGGAATGAATATATGTACAGATGAGGAGAGAACAAAGTTAAGTTGCCATATTGCAAATTGTGATATTCGTCCTAATTCAGAATTAGTCCACCGCATTTACCCATCTGCACAGTGAGAACACACACTAGTGATCACTTGTGGTACACATGTGCCCAGAGCGCTGGACAAGCCTAGGCAGGCACCCGGGGAGTAGTTGGGGTTAAGTGTCTTGCTCAAGGGCACTTCAGTCATTGCCTGTGAATCAAGCCCACGACCCTCCGGTCAAAAGACCATTACCACCCCTAACAAAACACAAATGTAACAGGCTAACAAGAGGTGTGACAACACATGACAGTATATACAAAGTGACGTGAGAGTATGCACAAAGTGAAACAACAAATGCATGTGGTGGGTCATACCACGTAGACAAATTCATGAGGTGTGAGCCATACAGCTACATTGTTGGCTATATAAGGACATTGTTTAGTAAATTGTGGGCGTGAGTGATAGGTGAACTGTATGTCCACTTCCTCCTTCCACTGACTATAAATGTCAGTGGGAGATACTGTCTGTTTTATGTAAACTGAGAGGTAAATTTGAAAAGCCAAAATCTCAGATTGGACAAAGATTCCAACCAAGATAAGGTGAGATGTGAAGTTAACAAATACTAAATGTAATTTGATGCTATTAACACCTTTTCCTTTATTAGCTTTACTGCTGATTACTGCCATGTCTTAGCTTCATAACTGTCATAACTTCATCACTTAATTGGTATTTGTACTTTTACCATATTCTAGAGGAATAATTTAAATCAAATAGAACAATAACCCAGAAGCTTTAATATATTTATATAACATTTTTTTTTCTGTTTTTATTGACAGGCATGAATCCCAAATTCATTGAGATCTCGGCCCTGGGGAGGCCCCTATATCCCGGCATGTTGTACGACTGCCGCAGTGATTCCTTCATTCCAGGTAACGTTCCCATTACCTGCTACATTTCACATTCCATCTAAATGGTGATATTATTTAATGTAACATATGGCTGGTGGTTAACACAGTGCACTAACATATAGGCCTACCAGTAGCGAACCGTGACCATTAAACCTGGGCCTGCGCCCCCCCCCCCCGCCCGAAAAACAATTGTTTCCTTTCCTAATTTATTGCAATAAATAAATTAAAAAAAACTGAGACAACAGTGCAGCTTTAGAAACGCAATAAACATTAAGAAGTTATCTAGTACAAATGTTAAGCAAAATAAGGTTCCAACAAAATAAGGTTCACAGCTCTGTGTTCCTCGGAAGCGGAATATGTAAACAACGCGTCCTTAAAACAAGTCAAAATGAGGCTCAGTATTGTGTATGGCCTCCACGTGCCTGTGTGACCTCCCTACAATGCCTGGGCATGCTCCTGATGAGGTGGCGGATGGTCTCCTGAGGGATCTCCTCCCAGACCTGGACTAAAACATCCGCCAACTCCTGGACAGTCTGTGGTGCAACGTGACGTTGGTGGATGGAGCAAGACATGATGTCCCAGATGTGCTCAATTGGATTCAGGTCTTGGGAACGGGCGGGCCAGTCCATAGCTTCAATGCCTTCATCTTGCAGGAACTGCTGACACACTCCAGCCACATGAGGTCTAGCATTGTCCCGCATTAGTAGGAACCCAGGGCCAACCGCACCAACATATGGTCTCACAAGGGGTCTGAGGATCTCATCTCGGTACCTAATGGCAGTCAGGCTACATCTGTTGAGCACATGGAGGGCTGTGCGGCCCTCCAAAGAAATGCCACCCCACACCATTACTGACCCACTGCCAAACCGGTCATGCTGAAGGATGTTGCAGGCAGCAGATTGCTCTCCACGGCGTCTCCAGACTCTGTCACGTCTGTCACATGTGCTCAGTGTGAACCTGCTTTCATCTGTGAAGAGCACAAGGCGCCAGTGCCGAATTTGCCGATCCTGGTGTTCTCTGGCAAATGCCAAGCGTCCTGTACAGTGTTGGGCTGTGAGCACAACCCCCATCTGTGGACGTCGGGCCCTCATACCATCCTCATGGAGTCAGTTTCTAACCGTTTGTGCAGACACATGCACATTTGTGGCCTGCTGGAGGTCATTTTGCAGGGCTCTGGCAGTGCTCCTCCTGTTCCTTCTTGCACAAAGGCGGAGGTAGCGGTCCTGCTGCTGGGTTGTTGCCCTCCTCCACGTCTCCTGGTGTACCGGCCTGTCTCCTGGTAGCGCCTCCAGCCTCTGGACACTACGCTGACAGACACAGCAAACCTTCTTGCCACAGCTTGCATTGATGTGCCATCCTGGATGAGCTGCACTACCTGAGTCACTTGTGTGGGTTGTAGAGTCCGTCTCATGCTACCACGAGTGTGAAAGGACCACCAACATTCAAAAGTGACCAAAACATCAGCCAGAAAGCATAGGTACTGAGAAGTGGTCTGTGGTCCCCACCTGCAGAACCACTCCTTTTTAGGGGGGGGGGGGGGGGGGTCTTGCTAATTGCCTCTCATTTCTACCTGTTGTCTATTCCATTTGCACAACAGCAGGTGAAATTGATTCACAATCAGTGTTGCTTCCTAACTGAACAGGTTGGTTTCACAGAAGTGTGGTTGACTTGGAGTTATATTGTATTGTTTAAGTGTTTCCTTTATTTTTTTGAGCAGTGTATATATCTGTATATGTGTGTCCGTGTGTGCAACTGGCGTCTCTCTCTTGACTTGTCACTCATGGGATACAAACAGAGAGATATAATTAATGTGGCATTAGTATGGACAAGGCTTTTCCAGTTCGTGACTACTTGTATTAATAAGTGACACAGCTGCTGTATGTTTTCGTAATCCGGCCCGGATTTTCTGGGACAAGTTGGTTTTTTTTCTGATCTCCGCTGCATCAGCTGGCCCAGTCCGCGGCCGCGGTCCAACTCGTTCATGTGTTTACAGGCTCAGTCCGCGGCCGCGCGCTGAGCAGGTTTGCCTGACTTGAGCGGGGGAGAGGTACTAGGATTATTTCATCTTTGCTTACACAACGCTGTGGTTGTCATTATGAATGGCAGAGGCAAGACCGGTGGAGACCGGTAGACCCGAGTTTCTAGGTTCAGTCTGACTTGTATTTAGCATCAGGGCAGCCAAGTTTCTTTTTTGGCTTGTTTTGTTCAAAAATAATTTACCTTGTTAGTTTACACAAAGACAACATGGCCGCAGGACCGGCCGCTCAGCCGGCGGTCAGGAAATACTGGGCTAAAGTTTACTACGCAGGCCCTGGAGATACACCAAGTCGGTCTGAAGTGGGAACCAATCTTTTAGCAAGTCAATGGATAACAGTCCAAGAAATATATTCATTGAAATGATCTTTTTAAATGAACGAGCTTTGAACAGTTTTCCCCTACTGTTCCAAGGGGGAGAGTTTTGGAAAAACTGGGAGATTGAAACCTCTGCCCCCCAGGATATCAAGACCGTATATGTGAAATTCTGGACGGGCCGTGTCACTGATGCCGATATTGAACTCTGTCTTAGCAGATATTGTGTGATCTTACAACCTGTTTTTAAGCTTGTAGATCAGTTTGGGATGTGGTACGGAGTACGTCGCTATAAAGTTAAGCTTGATAAATCCCCGAGTGGGTCACTGTGCCACATTCCTAACTCCATTGCCCTCGAACCTTACAATGGTAAGGTGTCCTATCAAGGTCAGATGCAGAGGTGTTACATATGCCACTCGTCTGAACATCAAGTCAAAGACTGATCTTCAACGCTGCTGAAAATGCGGTCAACTGGGTCATAAAGGAAGGGCTTGTACCAACGATGAGATGTAATCTGTGCGGTACACGGGGCCACACGTATTTCTCGTGCCCTAGTTCTTACAGCAACCGCCTTAAAACACAGAAAAAAACAAGAGACACAGCCTTTTATGGAGACATTTTCTCCCTGTTGTTCACGAGATAACACTGATCTACAGGAAGCAGAGATTATGTTACTGGATGGAGTAGACATCATACGGCTACAGGAGAACAACGTCGTGGTCGGGGAGCAACGATCAGACCAGGTGGAGGAGCAGGCGAGCTTTCCTGTCTCTGAGCAAACATCTGTGACCAGCCCCGGAGTTCTCGACGTATAGCAATTCCATCATATGGAAGAGTTTCGAAGTCACCATCATTGCAGTTCTCACTCCAACCGCACCAGACAAGTCAGAACATGGGATCGGCTGTTCCGGTATCCCCCAACACATCCAAGAAGTCAGTAGGTAATGCGTCCTTTATGTCCTCTGCTTCTGGAACTAATAGCAATGAAGCGCTAATTGTTGAATTTCCTATACTGGAAAAATATCTTAAACGAAGAGGAAAAAAATGCATGAATGTTGATCAGAACGTTAACAAAAAGATCAAGGAACAGGAATATGGTGTTAGTATTGCTTGTACTATAAGGGTTAATGTGTGTATGTTTAATTTATACCAATATGAGCACTTTCCCGTTGACAATATTATCTAGCAATTTAAGGGGCAAACAATCCACTGCCAATAGAATTTAAAAGATAAGTGTACTTATACAGAAGAGATGTGATATTGTGTGCATTCAGGAAACCAGACTATCCACCTTTAAGGATGTTGACAGCGTATCTGCATTATGGAGTAAAGGGAAGTCTGTGTTTTCTATTGGGGAGGACAGGGCGGACGGGATTGGGATTTTATTTTCAAATCAAAGAGTTAATATGATCAAAGTACGTGAAAGTATTCCGGGGAGATTAATGTTCTGTGATGTAGACCTATACACCTACACATAATCATAGTCCTATGTCTATTGGTGATGATTTATAAGTATACTTACCTGTGACCAGTCTGCATCTAACTGACTAAAAGAGTAAGAGTTTAAATTTCTGGCTTTTACTTACCTGGGCAGGTGCAACCTCTGCAGAAGAGGAGGGACGAACTTAAACTTTATAAAAGTGATTGTATATGCATGTGCATATGTAGAATGGAACAATGTCATGACGTGAAAAGATGTAACAAAAGCTGTTTATTCAATCGCATGTTGACTGCAATTAGAATGTTTTTATATTCTTTGTCCCCGTTGTACTGGTATCAGGAATGGAATGTTTATAGAATATAATGGGGTGTAATTAGTAGAGTGGGAAACGAGCCTGGGAGAGCAGGCTGGCAATGTATGTGATGACGGGATCTATGTGACTTTGCAGTCACCGATCCGTAAACTCTGATTAAGAGGACTCAATTTTATACCGTTTTATTTTTTTCCATGAACGCGCGTTGTATATATGTATATAGCTGTAGGTGTCTAAAATAAATGTGCAAAGGAAAAAGGCAAAGTTTCGACCTCTTGTACGGATTTATTCCAGGCCACAAGGCCCTCGCCCGGCACTACCCATAGAGTGCGACTCCCTCCTCCTATACACCTGTGGGGTTCAGGGTCGCGCTTTATCACATGTTCGCTGATGTAATTTTAAATAATCATAAAATAAGAATTATTAATGTTTATACAGCACAGGATAAAGTAAGAAAGGTAGCTTTATTTCATAAAATAATTTATTTTATTTTCATAAAATAAAAGTATTATATACTTTATAACATAAAAAAAGGGTTTTATGTTATTGTTTGTGGAGATTTTAATACAGTAACGGATAGAAATGATGTTTTTCCTTTAACTAAACACAGCATAGGCCTAGCAGGCAAAGTGTTAAAACAAACAATGATCCAGGGTAACATACAAGACACCTATAGGGTGTCCCTGATGGCTCTGATTTTACTCGGAGTGACTCTAAATTTAAACCCAGAATAGATCGAATTTATTAGTAATAATTTAGAAGTAACATTTTATTGTACTAAAATGCTTGTAGATTCTGATCACTTGGCAGTAATGTGTAAGGTTCACTTAAGTGGTTCTTTAACGAAATCATATTGGAAATTAAACAGTAGAATTTTACAATCTACATCTGTGGTTGAGGATCTTAAAGGTGACTTATTGAAAATCATATCATTGAGTGAATTTGTGGAACCGCTCACCTTGTGGGAAGTCTTAAAAAAACGTAGCAGGGCGTTGTGTAAAATTTAAAGTTTAGAAATAAACAAAGAAATTAATAATTAATATAAAAATAGTATAATTAAGTATATAGCATTGAAAAATAATAAACAACTAAGTGATGTTGAAAATACAATTGAAGGCACATAAAGTTATTGATAAATATAATAATGACTCATTAGTGAATCTAAAAGTGCGGCTTGGAATGGACCTTGATGTTGATTTAAATCCGCAGCATGTTGCAGAGCTCGTTGAAAAAAACAAACTTTTATTAGTAGTATTTTAAATAGTAATGGTATAGTTGTTAATGACATGAATGAAATAATTAATGCAGAATGTGAGAATATGTATAAAAGTATTGACATAGATAACGGAAGTATGGATAGTTTTCTAACTGATAAACATTCAGATTCTTATGATCATTTAGCAAGTGATATCATGGTATATGAGGTAATTACAGGTTTAAGTAAAAAAAAAAACTCCAGGTAAAGATGGTTTACCATCTGAGTTTTATCAGTTGTGTGAGGGGGAATTGGGTGAAATTTTAACACGGGTGTATAATAAAAGGTATAAAAAAAAAAAGGGTGTATGCATGACACTTTATGATGGTGTTCTATCCTTATTATATAAAAAGGGTGATGTGCGGCTATTAAATAATTAGACATCTCACTATGATGAATATGGATTATAAGATTTTTGCTAAAATTTTAATGAACAGATTAAGGTTTTGGATTCAGTGAGAACAAACATGTGTCATAAAAGGGCGACTGTTATGGGACAACCTCTGCACACTCAGAGAGAATTGTATGAAAGTAATGAAAGTTGTTTTATTGTAGCTTTGGATCAAAAAAGCCTTTGATTATGCCTCTAGAACTTATTTATGGGAAGTTTTAAAGACTTACAACTTTCCAGAAAAGTTTATAGATATGATTAAATGTCTAGACGTCGGTTCAGATAAATATAAACGGGAATCTGACAGTGCACTTTCAGGCTCATAGAGGAGTGAAGCAAGGGTGTCCCCTCAGTGCGGCTCTTTATGTTCTGGCAATCAGCCCCTTAATTAAAAAAATTTTAAATGATGATGAAATAAAAAGATGTTAAAGTCGGTGATAGGACTGTTAAAATTACGGCTTATGCCGATGATATTACTGTCTTTGTGAAAAGCAATGAAGAAATGCAGTGCGTACTTAACCATTTTAAAACTTACGAGGAAGCATCAGGTGCAGTTTTAAAATCAGAATGTCTCTGGATTGGAGATCCGGATATGAAGTTTAAAACGGATATCCCGGAACGATCACATATTAAGGTCTTAGGTATTTGGATAGATAACCAAAAGTGTGTAGATTATAATTGGGAACAGAAACAAGAAGAAATTAAGGTTGAAATTAAAAAATGGTCATAAAAATTTGTTATAAAGCAAGAATTGGTATTTTAAAAACGTTTTTTTCTTTTTCTAGCATGCGTATTTCCACCCACTGACAGGTGGTGCAAGAAGATTAATAACATATTTTGTAATTTTATTTGGAATACTAGGGAAGTGACTAAAAGAGAGTTACTTTTTAAAGGTAGGCACCTAGGGGGTTTGGGAGCTTTAGATGTATCTTTGAAACTTAAAATAGCCTTCAGCAAGATTATAGCAAATGGAATTAATAGGCAGGTTGAATGGGTGGGTAACATCTCGAACTGGAAACAAAAAATTAAAGGGAAAAAACGGGATGTAATACCGTATTATAAATTGATTTTTAGTGATTTTAGTAATAAATATGAACAATTGAATATTGGGTGAATTTATCTAACAAGAGTATTTATAGCCTGATCTGTGAAGTGTATGGGGATAAAGTTGATTTTAGGAATTTGGATAGTGACGACTTGTGTATACAAAACATTTTAGTGGGAATATGTCTGAGAAGGTTCGGGATATTCAGGAACTGATTGCGGTAAGGAGGCTCCCCGTACGAGATGTCGTTAGGTAGAGCTGTTATGCAACAACCACTGAATGTCCTATGCCTCGTTGCAATGAACTTTGGATCATTTTCTCTTCGAATGTGATCGATCTAAAGATGTTTGGAAAAAAAGTTTGACATGGGAGTTAATATTAATATGAACAGCAATGCAATATGTTATGGAATTTTTGAAGAAAATCTCTCTAAGCAGCAAAGACTTTTTTTGGTTCATTCTTAATATTGTGAAATCAAAATTGTGGAAGACTAGGACACGAATGACAATTGACCACATCTCCATTCCTTGTGAACAGATTTTAAAGACTTTAAAATACATTAAAAAAAAGTGAGGAATGGGAAACACCTCTTACCTCTTAACACTCCAGCCTATGTGACAATCTGGATCTTTGAAGCCTTTGTAATAAGGGTATGATTGTATGTTTTGTGGTTGTATTATGCATGTAGTCTTTTGAGATTTCTAATAATAATAATAATAATAAAAAAGGCACCGTTAAACAGCAGCGTGACTACGGGCGGAGCCGGCCATATCCTCCACGGGCTGAGTTAAACCACCGGCAGCCGGCGGCCCACTAACCCATTGGCCCACCGGGGAAATCCCCGGTAGTAATGTGGCGAGTGTGTCTTTTTAACCAATGATATACAACACTTTTATTCTACTTTCAATCAAAACGTTGTTTTGAAAATGACCCCGTAAAATATGCTATACTGTTTATCATACCCGTGTACACATACACTATAGCAATACATTAGATTACGCCAAGAGTGGTGAGATTGGCAAATGAAAAGTAACAAGTGGTGCTTCACATATGAAATGCAGGAACACCGGAGAACTGCTGCCACCTAGTGAATTAATCTGGGAGTTCAATACAGCAGCAGTTAGGCCAAGTAAAACAGAGTTAACGGAATATTTGTGACGACGGGTGTACGTTCTGTACACACCGCGCCAGAAAATGTAGAGAGATAGACCCAAGCGCCGTATGAAGCAGGCAGATGTTCGCTGAAAACTGCGTGCGTGCAATGAACCCACGCAGATCAACAGAAAATAAATCCCACATCGTGCACGTAAACACACACACACACAGTAGAAAAACCAAACTCAAAAGGACGCGGAAAACTCGAGGCGCAAAATAAACAAAACCGTGAACTAACGGGAGAGAAAAATAAAAACTACGGAAATAATGCGGAATAACTTCAACGCGTGACAATGGAACTAAGGACGCCAGGGGAAGACTGGCAGCAGGCAAACGCCGCAACAAAACCCTTCCCAAAATAAAAGAGTAAGCGATAGGAAGAGAGATAGCTGGAGGAAAACTTGAGATGGGCCAGTAAGAGGCGCAGGAGATAGACACTCTAATAAGTAAGTGAGAGTGAGAATGAGAGAGGTGGCGAAACACCTTCACAAAGAGAGCGCAACGGCAGGACAGAGAAAGGGCTGAGCATGTAACAGGCAAGCCAAAACGAATCAGCCATTTTTAAGTACGTGATTGCAGCACACTGTCCTATCCCGTGATTCAACTGGAGCAACTGTCCTATCCCATGATTCAATTGGAGCAGCGGAGGAGTTCGAAGTCAGAAAAATAAAATGGCGGAAAGCGGCGAGCCAGCAATTTACAAGTGTAAGTAGATACAAACACAAAATAAAACATTTTTAAAATATGATGATGTGCAAACTAAGTGCAACCCAAGTGCCGTTACAAGTAGTGTCACTGAGAATGAAAAATACAATTTGTTAGATTACATATTTATCGTTTTTACATTTTTTATTAACGTAGTTAGCGAGTCCAAGCTGAGGTAATCTTGTTAGCTCGCTAGTTAACCCGTCAAGCTAATACCGATTAACTCGTACTGTTGCCATAGTTACTTTGAAACAGGAATCCGACTACTGACTACTTCTTTAAAAAGTAACTCAGTTAAGTTACTGACTACTTGCTTTTAAAAGTAACTAAGTTAGATTACTTTTAGTTACTTTCAGCAGAGGCTGATCCCCCGCCCCTATAATATGAAAATGACTACCAGTTCTGCCAATACTCACTTTATTGACATGTATTTTAACCGGAACATCAAAAATGACACTGGCATTTGTAAACTTTTTCTTGAAATAGGCTTACATGTTTTTTAAATAAATAAATAAGACAGTCTTTCTGTTCAACTCCGCCCACTTACAGGGTTGCCAACTCTCACTCATTGAGACACACCTCTGATCCACATCTATGATTCAATGAGTTACTAGTTCGATCTGGCGCCAACCACCGGCGATCGATCGATCGCGATATAATACTGAATTTAGTCCATTTTACACCCCGCCCGGTAACAATTTACGTTCGCCGCAAGCCCCGGTTTTTTTTTTCCAGGTTTGACGTTGTGTTTTTGAAAGTAGACAGCACTCTGTCGCCAGGACAGAGTGTACAACGGACCTTAATGTTGTCTTCCTTAGCCGAAATAAAATCAAAATAATACCTGTATTTCCAGCTGCTAAAGGCGAACCTCTCCTTCCATCTGACTTTGGCGCCGCAGAGCAGAGATGACGCAACCGCGTAAGAAACGAGTAGCCAAAAAATAAGAATGAATAAATATATCCTACGTTCCCCCGAAATGCAGAAATAGTACCGCACGATGTTTTAGATAAGTAACTTTAATCTGACTACTAGTTTTTAAATAGTAGTTGCGTTAGACTACTCGTTACTGAAAAAAGTAGTCCGACTACAGTAACGCGTTACTAAGTAACGCGTTACCGGCATCACTGTTAACTCGTATATCCGATAACGCGAAAAATGTGCGGTATTAATGTCGGTTTTGTTAGATTTATATGCATATCCGAATGGAGCTATGGATTTCTGTATTTTTTAGTGTTTATGACCATCAGCGAGTCCAAGCTGAGGTAATCTTAGCTCGCTAGTTAACCCGTCAAGCTAATACCGATTAACTCGTATATCCGATAACGCGAAAATGTGCGGTATTAATGTCGGTTTTGTTAGATTTATATGCATATGCGCATATCCGAATGGAGCTATGGATTTCTGTATTTTTTTGTGTTTATGACCATCAGCGAGTCCAAGCTGAGGTAATCTTAGCTCGCTAGTTGACCCGTCAAGCTAATACTAATTGTCGTACCGATTATTCCGCAACAAAATCTGAAGCGCATCCGTCAATTTTAGACCATTTTGCTCGCAATGATTTTAAGACATGACTGACTAAAGCTGGGTGTATACTGTGCGATTTTTGGCCCATTTTCAGCCGATTTTTCACTCGTGCGACTATTTTTGCGATCGGGCCGAGTTTCGGCTCAAACATGTTTGAAATTCAAATCGCTCCTCGTGAGAGTATCGCACTGTTGAAGCACGATTACACGATTTAAAATATCGTACAGTGTACGCCCAGCTTTAATCTGGGTTACAAGTGGTTTGCAGGTCGAATTCCTTTGTTTATTTTCTTTTATTTTAAACCTTGGTTGTTTGTCATACTGATATAACGACATTCGTGCATTCATCTCACCTTTTTAGTAATACTATTGAAAGGCTAACCTATTCTTACCATATTCTATACTATAAAAATATATCTAGCTTTGTGATTATTGATTTTTGTAACTTTGCTACACTGATACAGTAACCATCAATTTTAAAGCTATAGTTTATTCTTGCAGGGACTGATGAAGACACCAGGGACCTTATCCGGTGGAGGGTGGCCAATGCGCCCCTCTTCACCGGTAAAAGAAATGCAGCAGTACGAGGTTTTGAGTAAGTAACTTTGGTTAAATTAATACATCTGCATTACAGGTCATGTACACTATTAATTACAAAAGGCTGTATGTAATAGAGATGTAGTATTAACAGTTTTAAGACAGTGTATGCATTTTACTGTAGTTAACGGTTATGTCCATTATCTTGCAGAGCCTTCGTCTTGGAGAAAAAACTGCCAAAGGCAATCTCTCCACTTTATGTTAAAAAAGTGGGAGAACCTGAAGCAAAAATATAAAGTCTCTTCCTGATAGTTTATCAGATTAAAATAATTCAGTGAAGGTTTAGTTATAATACAAGGTGTTGCCCCCCGTTCCCTCTTCCGTGTTTTTATTAATTTTGTAGGAACTGAAGTGCCCCCCCACTGGGGTGAGTACAGAGGGTGGTGTAGCAACAGCAGCATCCTGGAAATGGTATGCTGCCATGGATGAGGCAATAGGAGGGAGGCCATCAATTAGTCCACCCACCCTTATTGCCTCATCTGGCCAGGGTGCTGCTGTTGAGCCACTGCCCTCTGTAAAGGAACCCCTTGCCAAGAAGAGGCGGGGGAATTTAATGGACTATTTGAGGGAGTTGGAAGAGAGGGAAAATGAGAGGGAGAGAGAGGCTGAGGAAAGAGACGAGAGAAGACTGAGAGAGGCTGAGGAGAGGGAGGAAAGAAGATGGAGAGAGGCTGAGGAGAGGGAGGAAAGAAGATTGAGAGAGGCTGAAGAGAGAGGAAACCAGAGAGAGGGAAACAATAGCACGAGAGGAGAAGAGAGATGCAGAAGCTAGAATAAGAGAGGAAAGGAGGGATAGGGAGGCAAGAGAGAGAGAGGAAAGATTTTTAAATGTTTTGGAGATTTTAGCTAAAAAATAAATTGTTGTATATCAGCTTTCAAGTCTTTTGGTGTTATTATATATTGTGAGAATGATGACAGTAATACATTTGCAACTAGAAATAGTTAGGTTGTAGATTTAATTTAAATATGTTTAGATTTTGTGTGTGCACGCGCACACTTACCCAAGTCTTATACTATAGGTATACTATAGGTAGGGCATAGTTTTCAAGCTTATGCATAAAGGATGTGTGTGACTAGATCTTTTTGTCCCAAACAACTTAATTAATTAAACAAGTTTTAGTCTTCTGATCAGTAGCCACACTGAGTAGAAATTCTCATGTCATAGATCTTTTGAATGTATTGATGGAGCAAGCTTTCTGTTTAAACTTTAATGCTAAATGATATTCATAACCTAAAGGTAATACATCATTTACACCCAACAAGTCTGAGTACAATTTGGAATGATTTTAATTTGGCATCAGTAAGAAAAATGGAGAAATACACAACTTTTTACATTTCTGCAAACATTTCTAAATATAATCATGCTCGTGCAGAGCTAAAACACGATGTTGTGGTGCTGAGACAGCTGCAGCCAGAATCTCTCGTGCATCTTCCCCTGATGTTTGTTCTGTGCCGACAGGCTCTGGTGGGTCAGTGTCATCAGCCTCTTGAACATCTGGGTCCATGATGTCGCCGTGAGCAATGCAGAGGTTGTGGAGCACAGCGCAGCATGCCACAACCTCAGGTGCAAAGACAGGGCTCACCTCAAGGGCTTTAAAGAAAATGGATCGCCAGCGGGTCTTCAGCATTCCAAATGTTCTTTCAATGATGTTCCTGGCCCGAGAGAGTCTGCTGTTAAAACGAGCCTGTACAGGGTTCTGCACAGGCTCTCGATAAGGGGTCAGGAGCTGGATTGGTGCGCTGATGCACGGATAACCCCCATCACCAAGGATGCACCTTCCTCTAGGTGGGTATAGGCCCTCTTTATATATAGGGCTGTTCTTCAGCACCCGTGCGTCGTGTACAGACCCAGGGTAACCAACAAAAATGTCAATAAACCTTCCCTGATGGTCACAGATCGCTTGCAGCTGCACAGAATAAAAAAGCTTCCTGTTCAGGTAGCACTGTGCACTGGCAGATGGGGGTTTTATTCTGATGTGGCACCCGTCGATGGCACCAACTGCCACTTTGAAAGACGCCGATCCAGCCAACTGGGCAAATCCTGCTCCTACCACATCCAGTTCATCACCAGCAGGTAACATAATGACCCTCTTCAAAATGCCACTGACTGCCTTGCTCATTCTGTGCACGATGTCACACACAGAAGATCTTGGGATGGCGAACGCTCGGGAGACCACACGATAGGATGCTGCGTGTGCCAGCCAGTAAAGGAACACCAACAGCTCGATGTCCCTGCTCCACCCATGATCAGTCTCTTGCCTCAGTGCATTACTGAGTGAGGTGATGGTCTCACGGGAGAGTCTGAAATCTGCCCTGAGGTCTCCACCACCGAAATACAGCTGCAAGACGGGCACAGCTGTATTGAGGTGACAATATGTCAGGCTCCCATCCTGTAAATCAATGCACATAATTTAATTAATTATTAATATAATAATACTTTATTTATTTGATCCAATTAGAATTTGGTTTTTTATTTACTGTAAAATAAATTAATTGAATAAATATTTTTGTGAAAGTGGTTTGACTATACATTATTTCATAATCATGAGCACAAAGAATGTTTTTTGCTCCGCGGTATTCAAACCAGATATTTACCACTACGCTCAAAGCTCCACTAACTCTAGCTCCACAACAGGGCTAATCGCGGCGGCGGCGAACGTAAGTTGTTGACCGGGGGGCTTAGGTGGCGAACGTAACACTTGTAACGGAGTGGTTTTTCAATAGCACTGAAATAAATGCTCCGGTTTAAAATTAATTCTCCCGTCACAATAAAAAATTTTTTGTAACAATTTATTCTGGGTCCGGATGGGATAGCATTTGTGTCCGTTGGTTGTGGACCATGGAAATAGAAATTTGCAGAGTTAATCAGGAATGAGATTGGGTCTAGACAGGACTGCGTTCGGGTCCGGATCCGGACCGCGGTCCGCCTGTTAGTGACCTCTGGTCTAGAAATATAACTCGAAGCTTTATTTTAATCATCTTATTATTAAGATGTCATTGATTTGTGCTGTCCAATCAGTAATATAGCCAGGGCTCTCAAGTCTCACGCATAGGCCTTTCTCTCGCTTCCGGGGTCGACGTTTCCGGTCTAGACAGTTCTGTGTAAAATCATTTCCGTTTGGAGCGTTCGTACTTCTGCCATGGCGCAAGTGACTAGCAAGTGTTTTTGCAGCGTACCGCTGTGCTCTAATTCCAAACAAAAACAGCCTTATTTGAGTTTCCACTCGTTCCCAGCTGACGAGGAACTCAGAAAGAAGTGGTTGATGGCCATTAGGAGGAGTGAGGGGCCGAATTTCCAGGTTATTAGGAACAGCACGCACGTGTGTAGCGCACATTTTGAGCCGCAAGACATCTACGTTACGGCAAAGGGCAAAACGTGGCTGAAGAAAGGTGCTATACCGCGTCGTTTCAGCTGGACTCGGCCAGCGAGGCAGTCTGTGTACAGCAGAGTGAAATCCCGCCTAGAGGCTTTCCGTGCACATCCTATGTACAAGTCTGTCTGGGCTTTGGGTCTAGAGCACACACACACACTATGCTAGGATACCATAATCGGACACAATTTTGTATGCTATAATACTAGAAATGGGAATAATCACCAACCTCTTGGAATGTTTTGTACAAATATGCGTGCCTTCAGGTCAGATTCGTTGTGTTAAGCTAGGTTTATACTTTCGCGAGTGACCGTAGCACGCGCGTCTGCATGAACCGCTTGTCCGAAACGATATGTGGTAGTATAAAGAAACACCCCTCAACAGGGGAAGAAACAATTACCTGACCAATTTTAATGTTGCTTTGTTTCAGGTTTGAAAAGTGCTGGAATTTAGATTAAAGTGCTTGAAAATGCTTGAAACAAATAAAAAACCGTGAGCTTTGACCTCTAGCTTGTGTGGTTCCTCGCTTTTTTTAAGGACCGGCAGCACCGAGCCCTTACACGGATCTCCTTATCTACAACATTGGACACTGAACACACAAAATCACAAGACAATAATGCAGGCACTTATAATAGTACAATAAAACACATGCTTTATTTAAAAATAAGATAAACAGTTTGATGAAGGCATAAATGATAGAATGTTGAGTGAGCACGGAGCTAAGACGCTAGCTAGGCATGCTAGCTAGTTAACTTGGCTAAACTAAACTACAGAACTGGATCCATTTACCTTCATAATCAAAAATAAACTGCTCGAAAAAAAACTTGTATCCTTTATCGAGTTTCGCTCGTTTGGTCCTCGATAGCTCCTCGACGGTTCTGGCAACATCGTCCTGCCTAAAGCGCGGAAGGTTAGCCAAAGATGCAGAGTAATAAAACGCATCCATTCTCGTAGCGGTGCTGCTAACCGGAAATAGGTTTACACATCACCTCGCCCGGAACTTGACCCCTCCTCCTTGCGTGAAAAAGGCTTATTGAGCGTGTGACACGCATTTGACCATCTTCACACGCCACACCTCCGATTTCACACGGCGAGAAAAAAAAATGTAGTTTATTTACCTCCGATCCATATCTATGTCGCCCTCCACCGGCGATCGATCGCGATATACAACGTATACAACCCCCCCGCCCCCCCGCTCAACAATTAACGTCCCCCCCCCCCCCGTCAACAACTCTCACACCCTGGCATGAATCCAAAACCTGAGAGCCCTGATATAGCACAAATATGTATGTAGTAAGTGCCGGCTACGATTGCTAAAGACGATAGCGGTACTTACATTTCTCCTGAGGTAAATGATCAAATTCCTGAGGAATCTTCTCCGAGCTACTACTCAACGCCGTCTTGCAGAGAATACCATCGCTCTTGACGAGGTAAATGTAAAATGAAATGTAAATGAATAAAATGTAAATGTAAATGAAGCAAATCGAATGTAAATCGCGAACAGACCATAAACTAGAAAACTGTCAAATGGGGCTTTTAATTTAGTAGCGTAACGTCATAGGTCATGTGACGGGTAAGATGGCGGACGTAGTATGTCCGAAGTTGAATGCATACTGACCAATCGCGTACTTAAATAACGTACTGCTTTGATGGTTGGGAAGAACGTACTGCACCGAAATCTAGAACGTACTGCTCAAGTACGCGATTTCGGACACAACTTAGGACTGACTCGGGTGCCTCTTGTGGAGATAGAAGGCGTGGCATCCGAGCCAGCCCTGACAATATTGGTTAAATTACACAACATTCTATGACCAAATACAGGGGAAAACGAATCTACAGGGTTATTAAAAAAGCTACTGAGATTCTCTATTTGTATTGATGCATTAAGTTTATGGCATTTAGCAGACACTCTTATCCAGAGCGACTTGGTGCTTTGCATCTGTTCAAAGAATGTATCCTAGATAGTATGTTACGTCCCTGCCTAGGAAGGGCTTTTAACACAATGTGGAAACACCAGTGAGACTGCAGTGCGATGTGAAGGGAATGCTAGAAAATCCACATGAGGTGTAAATATGAGACCGTTATGTAGTGTAATACATAATGTGTAAGTCAGACTGACCCATGCTACAAACTAAACAAACAAAATAAACATAACCCACAACTACCATCACCCACAACAGTACAGAAACCAAAACATAAAAAATTGCAGTCAACCTTATGTGCTTGTATGTACATAAATATTCTAAATATCAGTATCACTGGCCATTTTATTAGCTACACCTTGCTAGTACCAAGTTGGACTCCCTTATGCCTTCAGAACTGCCTTAATCTTTCGTGGCATAGATTCAACAAGGTACAGGAAACATTCCTCAGAGAGTCTGGTTTGATAAAGACCTCCCTGAGGTGATAGATTTCAGGTTGGAATAAGCTTTTTATATTCAACTTCTTTGAATCGTCACAGCATGTGATATACAAATAAACTTAAGATGAAAACTGGATACTGCAATTCTGGATAACATCACGCAGTTGCTGCAGATTTGTCGGTTGCACATCCATTTCCCGTTCCACCACATCCCAAAGGTGCTCTATTGGATTGAGATCTAGTGACTGTGGAGGCCACATTTGTGCCACCAGAACTTCCACTCACTGGATATTCTCTCTTATTCAGACCTTTCTCTGTAAACCCTAGAAATGGTTGTGCATGAATATTCCACTAGATTAGGAGTTTCTGAAATACTCAGACCAGCCCGTGTGGCACAAACATGACACGTTCAAAGTCAATCATCATAAATAATCATTATTTCCGCATTCTGATGCTCAGTTTGAACTGCAGCAGATCGTCTTGACCATGTCTACATGCCTAAATGCATTGAGTTGCTGTCATGTGATTGGCTGATTCAACATTTGCATTAATGAGCAGCTGGACAGGTGTACCTAATAAAGTGGTCAGTGAGTGTTTAATTGCCTTAGCATTTCTACTCATCGCACTTATCCCAGCTTAGAAGTCACTTACCACTAGGGTCAAGGTTTCTCAGCAATCATTTAGCTGCCTGCAGAGATATTTACCATTTGGCACGCACCAGCGATATTTAAGGATCCCTTCCTGTGCCCTTTTCAGATGTCCTACTAAAAAGGCTGACATGCGTGTCAGTGAAATGAGAGTATGAGAGCAAACAAACAAAGTGATGCTTTAATTGGATGACTAGCTTGTACCACAGGTCCACTTTCCAGGATTTGAGCTGGAACAAGGCCAAGGACCAAGACCTTTATCACCCCTGCAGAAACAATTCTCCAAAGAAGCTTCTGCAGGGGCTAATCCCCCCAACTAAATCACAACTCTAATGGCTGGCGGCTTCCCAATCCCCTAAAGCCACTTCTGCATGTGATGTGTGTCCGTAAGCCAGAAGGGCACTCAGATTTGAAACACAACTGAGCGCTCGGGTAGGCACAGAATGTCATACCTGTTCATGACTTTGTTCTTCAAATGTTATACCTATGAACTGTGTTACACTGTTTTTACTGTAGGAAGGTTTTGACAAAGCACGATGGATGTGTTATATGTTTATGTTTAAAGGTGTAGTGGATCTCTGACATTTCCCTCTCTGTTTAACATATATTTCAAGTATATATATATATATATATATATATATATATATATATATATACTTGAAATATATATATATATATATATATACACTGCTCACAAAGTAAAGGGAACACTTAAACAACACAATATAACTCCAAGTCAACCACACTTCTGTGAAACCAACCTGTTCAGTTAGGAAGCAACACTGATTGTGAATCAATTTCACCTGCTGTTGTGCAAATGGAATAGACAACAGGTAGAAATTATGTTTTGGTCACTTTTGAATGTTGGTGGGCCTTTCACACTCGTGGTAGCATGAGACGGACTCTACAACCCACACAAGTGGCTCAGGTAGTGCAGCTCATCCAGGATGGCACATCAATGTGAGCTGTGGCAAGAAGGTTTGCTGTGTCTATCAGCATAGTGTCCAGAGGCTGGAGGCGCTACCAGGAGACAGGCCGGTACACCAGGAGACGTGTAGGAGGGCAACAACCCAGCAGCAGGACCGCTACCTCCGCCTTTGTGCAAGAAGTAACAGGAGGAGTACTGCCAGAGTCCTACAAAATGACCTCCAGCAGGCCACAAATGTGCATGTGTCTGCACAAACGGGTAGAAACCGACTCCATGAGGATGGTATGAGGGCCCGACGTCCACAGATGGGGGTTGTGCTCACAGCCCAACACCGTACAGGACCCTTGGCATTTGCCAGAGAACACCAGGATTGGCAAATTCGCCACTGGTGCCTTGTGCTCTTCACAGATGAAAGCAGGTTCACACTGAGCACATGTGACAGACGTGACAGAGTCTGGAGACGCCGTGGAGAGCAATCTGCTGCCTGCAACGTCCTTCAGCATGACCGGTTTGGCAGTGGGTCAGTAATGGTGTGGGGTGGCATTTCTTTGGAGGGCCGCACAGCCCTCCATGTGCTCACCAGAGGTAGCCTGACTGCCATTAGGTACAGAGATGATATCCTCCGACCCCTTGTGAGACCATATGCTGGTGCGGTTGGCCCTGGGTTCCTCCTAATGCAGGACAATGCTAGACCTCATGTGGCTGGAGTGTGTCAGCAGTTCCTGCAAGATGAAGGCATTGAAGCTATGGACTGGCCCGCCCGTTCCCCAGACCTGAATCCAATTGAGCACATCTGGGACATCATGTCTTGCTCCATCCACCAACGTCACGTTGCACCACAGACTGTCCAGGAGTTGGCGGATGCTTTAGTCCAGGTCTGGGAGGAGATCCCTCAGGAGACCATCCGCCATCTCATCAGGAGCATGCCCAGGCGTTGTAGGGAGTTCATACAGGCACGTGGAGGCCACACACAATACTGAGCCTCATTTTGACTTGTTTTAAGGACATTACATCAAAGTTGGATCAGCCTGTAGTGTGTTTTTCCACTTTAATTTTGTGTGTGGCTCCAAATCCAGGCCTCCATTGGTTAATAAATTTGATTTCCATTGATGATTTTTGTGTGATTTTGTTGTCAGCACATTCAACTTTGTACAGAACAGTATTCAATGAGAATATTTCATTCATTCAGATATAGGATGTGTTATTTGAATGTTCCCTTGTATGTGTGTGTGTGTGTGTGTGTGTGTGTGTGTGTGTATATATGTGTATATATGTGTGTGTGTGTGTGTGCATATATATATATATATATATATATATATATATATATATATATATATATATATATATATATACACACACACACATATACATTACACAGTTGTAAAATACATCTCACAGATGTGCCGGGACACATCATCAGTTATGTAACCTGGGGTCATTGGGTGTTTCGGGTCGTTCAACATCAGACACCCTCGCCTGGGTGACCCAACTGGCGATGATCAGTCTCTGGCCTGTGTCCCAGCAGCGCTCACCCATGGATCTGCCCTCTTAATGTCATAATAAAAAAAAAATTTTAAGAAATATGCATTGAATGTCCAGAGGGAGGATCGCTGGATTTTTAGGATATACATTTTTGTAGTTTTAACAAATGAAGTGTTTTTGTGATAAACTGATGTTAGAGCTGTCTGCTGTTATATATTTTAATAAGCCATGTTTCCTCTAGTTTCCATTAGTTTTCCTCAGTAATATTTTCTGAAATGTTTTAAATTATGCCCTTCTCTTGAAATAAATATCACTCATGTTATAATCACACCTCACAGCCTCACTGCTAATGACCCAACCAGAACCAGGTGCAGGGAAAGGGGAGAAGCTTATGACCAGGGCAGAGTACCAACCCGACAGACAGAAGAACATACATACACATACACACAAATCACATTCATACAGGACAATTTACAATATCTAGTTAAACAACCCTCCATGTTTGAACTGTGGGAGGAAACCAGAGACCCCAGAGGAAATAAACTATTATGAGTAGTTTGGGTGGGCAGGATGCAAGTGTGAAAGCAAACAGAAGAGCGAAAACAACAAAACAAAATATAGACAACAAATAGTTAACTAAAACTACCAAAACATTGAAAAAAGTAAGTATGGGGAAAGCAAACATTGAGGAGAACTACAAGAAACAGATCTACATACAGGAAGGACACGAGAAGTCACGTACATACATGCAATATCCAACAACAAGGGAGACAAAACACAGGTTATAAGTACACGACTAAACAAAATACAGGGTATAAATACACGACATAGGAACAGGGACAAAATGGGTTAGTGTTGTGGAGACAGGCACGGGGACAGGAATCGAAACAACAATGCCAGATATTGTTATAGGATGGATGGTTATGGTTTCTTGAATTGCCCCAGATAGACCTATGGAACTGGAACAGGCCTCAGGAACAGGCCCCAGGTGGGCCCCAGCCCAAGAACACGCCCCTTGCAGGCCTCTAGCACTTGTCACTGGCAGGCCACGGGACCATGCCCCTTCTATTACAAAATAAAGCACAGAGTATGAATAGTTTAGGTTGAGATGTACAGCACAGTGTGTTTTTGACAAGAGAGGTGATGTCACAATGTGGTTCAGCATAGTTTGGACAGAAGGAGATCAGAACCATCCCTGCATGAGACTCGTTGTAGAGTCTTATAGCAGTGGGTAAGGAAGATCTCCCACGGCGCTCAACAGTCTTCTGCTGAATGTGCTTCTCTGTCTCTTCAGTGCAGTATGGGGTAGTGAGGGGTTGCCCAAGATGGCTACTATTGTTAAGCGTTCTTTGCTTTGCCTCAACCTCCATGGAGGATACTTCACATCAGTTTCATCTATTTCTATCTGTGTTCAATTGTTTTCTTTTGTATTCATGTGAACAACTAAATATTTTCATAACTGAACCTGAAATAGATTAGATAAATAGATTAGATAATCAGGACATCAGGACATCTATGTAGTTCCACCACAAAGAGGGTCATCTGAAAAGCCTGGAAGATCTTAAAGCTACTGAGCTCTACTGAACAACCTTAGAGCTTAGCATGGCTCTGTGGAATCACAAGAGGTGGCAATTGTGAGCCCCCGAAAAAGGCTTGCACAGTATGTACAGAATGTAATGTATATTATGTAGTCTTGTCTTCTGTCTTGTATGTCTGCTAACTGTGTTTATAATAAAATACATACAAATAAAACAGTTATTGTGCAAGTGGTTGGGATTAAATTTGAGTGTTTATTTGAGTGGATGTGATTTAAACTATCCCTGTCGATTAAACTTATTTTATAAATAAATAGGACTAGCATAAGTGTTCAGCATAAACATTTCTCCTTATGTGATTCACTTGCAGAAAAAAAAACAAATTAACCCTTGGCCCCTCAGCTGGAACCTCTTCGCCCCCCTAGGTAATACTTGCTAAAACCGCCACTGCTCATTAGATCCGTATGGTATTTGTAGTCTAGATATACAGTACAGTATAAAAATGTAACCAACGCCGCCATCTAGTGGCAAACTGAAACTCAGTCAAGCATAGTAGCCCAGGTTCTTTGAGGTTCACTAAGTCAATTATAATATCACAGCAACTGTGCATGTACAATATCATATATAGGTGCTGCTAATATAATTTGTGAACTGATGAATCAAGAGAATGAAAGGGAAAGAAGATTAGAAGAGGTAGAGGTTGTGAATCAGGAAGTGCCCCAGGTGAGCAAGGAGGAAGTAAGGGCTGCAATTCAGAGAATGAAGTGTGGTAAGGCAGTTGGACCGGATGATATTCCAGTGGAGGCATGGAAATGTTTGAGAGAGACAGCAGTCTTGGAAGGACAGAAGATGCCTGAGGAGTGGAGATGAAGCATAATGAAGCCGATTTTCAAGAATAAGGGCGATGTTCAGAGCTGTAGTAATTACAGGGGAATAAAGTTGATCAGTCACAGCCTGAAAATCTGGGAAAGAGTAGTGGAAGCTAGGCTTAGAGGAGAGGTAGAGATCTGTGAGCAGTAGTATGGTTTCATGCCAGCTAAGTGCACCACAGATGCTATGTTTGCTTTGAGAGTGTTAATGGAGAAGTATAGGGAAGGACAGAAGGAGTTACATTGTGTGTTCATTGACTTAGAGAAAGCTTATGATAGAGTACCGAGACAGGAGCTGTGGTATTGTATGAGGAAGTCGGGAGTAGCAGAAAAGTATGTGAGGGTGGTGCAAGATATGTATGAGAACAGTGTGACAGCAGTGAGATGTGCGGTAGGAATGACAGACGGGTTTGAAGTGGGGGTAGGACTACATCAGGGATCAGCCCTGAGTCCCTTCCTGTTTGCAATTGTCATAGACTGACGGACGAGGTTAGGCAGGAGTCCCCTTGGACTATGATGTTTGCTGATGACATTGTGATCTGTAGTGAGAGTAGGGAGCAGGTGGAGGTGAGCTTGGAAAGATGGAGATATGCTTTGGAGAGCAGGGGAATGAAAGTGAGCAGGAGTAAAACAGAGTACATGCGTGTGAATGAGAGTGCAGACGGTGGACAGGTCCAGTTACAAGGAGTTGATTTGGTGAAGGTTGACGAGTTTACCTACTTAGGGTCGAGGGTACAGAGTAATGGAGGAAGTGAAAGGGAGGTAAAGAAGAGAGTGAAGGCAGGGTGGTGTGGATGGCATAAAGTGTCTGGGGTGATCTGTGATAGAAGGGTGTCGGCTAGAATGAAAGGAAAGATCTATTGGACCTATAAGATCTATAGTGGTGAGACCTGCTATGTTGTATGGACTGGAGACAGTGGCACTGACAAAGAGACAGGTGAGGGAGATGGAGGTGTCTGAGATGAAGATGTTGAGATTCTCATTTGGAGTGACGAGGAAGGATAGGATCAGAAATGAGTTTATTAGAGGATCAGCACATGTAGCTTGTTTTGGAGATAAAGTTAGAGAAGCGAGATTGAGATGATTTGGACATGTACAGAGGAGGGAGGAGAGGTATATTGGTAGGAGGTTCTTGAGGATGGAACTTCCAGGCAAGAGGAGGAGAGGTAGAACTAAGAGGAGGTTTATGGATGGAGTGGTAGAGGATATGAGAGTGGCTGGTGTGTCAGAGGAGGACACTCAGGACAGGGCCAGATGGGGGAGTTTGATCCGCTGTGGCGACCCCTAAACGGGAATTGCCGAAAGAAGAAGAAGAAGAAGAAGAAGAATTCTGATTGTGACATATGATTTATCTTAGGACCTTTTTCATAACAAATAAAAAGGAAGAAAAAACGTAGGAAAGTCTTGGTAAATTAATGTTAATTTTACGTTTGTCTTAGATTTTGCCATTCCTTGTAAATTCTCAAGTGGCCAGTAGGTGGTAATATAGCTCTACAAATTCGTATTTGCTTTCCTGCTGCAGGGTGGCCTGTGTTAAAGGCTCGAACGATCTGCATTTCTGCTTGCAACATGTTGCATGACAAAGTCTTTCTCAAGTCAGTCATCGGGGTCCAGCATCAGTCCTCATATTTGCTCTAACCCAGTACCAAATATGCCCAAAACGAGGCCATTGAATACCTGGTGTAGGTGTATTGTTAGCTGGGTTAGTGGAGAAATATGAGGACTGAGGACTGTGTTAGAGGCTATGTACCAGATCCGGCCCGCGAATTGATTATCTATGGCCCCCTGGATGATATTTAATTACTATTAGAACCGGCCCGCAGGCCACAGCCGCCCGATGGTGTTTTGCACGCACAAACACTACATTCCCCACAATGCAACGGTAGACCGCGCAGTCACTGCAGCGCGCACAAGCGGCGAGGGTCTGCGCGGCGAAAATGACGTAATCGCAGTGACTCCGCCCGTGCGCAAGGGCGTCGTGCGCTGTCGATTCGCAAGGTCGTCCACCTCTCGAATTTTGTAACTGCGCGCACCAGTTAAACTTAATTAAGTTAAATATTTATACATATAGTTGAAATGATTCGCTTTTTTATTCACATTATTTAATGGTTGTTTATTTTCAAAACGCCCAATCTTGACGTCTTCACGTTCTCTCATGTTTCATCCTGGAATTACAAGAGGCTCGTATTTGTTAATGTAATACAAGAGAACTGTTCAATCAGACAGATATTGGTTGTGAAACGAAGTAGTAACAATTTCAAGCATTTTCAAGTACTTTAGCCTAAATTCCAGCACTTTTCAAACCATTATTACTTTATTAATTTAATGTACAGGACATGTTTTCTTTGAAGGAAGTTTGTTTTTATCTGTTTGCTTGTTGAAAAATGTTTTCACTTGAAATTACTGACAGATCCATAAGAAAATATTGCTTTATTCATTTAAGCATTAAATAATATACACTGTGTTAGGTCTTGGTTCAATAGGCTATGTGCAATCATTTCAATATGTTTTAATAAACATTGAAACAGTCCGGCTCTCGGCTTGTAGCAAATGTGGTTTTTTGGCCCTCTGTGTATTTGACTTTGACATCCCTGATTTAAGAGATCACCCTTAACGTTTTTTAAAAGTGAACAAAGATATTATTATTTAACATGATCTTATATGTAATCTCCTCAGAAGTATTTCCTTTAACTATTTTAATTTTAGCTTTTCAGTTGTAAATTTTCAAAGTAGGCTATCTAAGATGAGTTTGGGTAGTTGCTTGTGTAAATATAAGTGCTGATTTAAGAGGAGCAAAATGTCTATGAAAGCTTTTGCTGTTTCATAGGAACAAATGAAGAATGGAAGAGTGAACAAGTCAAATACTGCTAGCATTGATATATTAAAGAGTGAACAAGTCATGATCTAACCGTCCTGTAGGGGGAGACATACCTTTCAGAGTCAGTTTAATAAGGTGATAGTGAAGCAATAATGAATTGTTATCGATGGGCCTGGGTAGAGTTATTAATTTATGAATATGTTCATGTGTTCAAGACAGAGAAATTGACTGTATACATCTTTAATGTCCAAGGCTCTAGAAAATCTAGAAGACAGTCTTTTTGTTTACATGTCTTGCAATCATGGTGTTCATGAATATTCATGACAAGGATTGCAGTCTGGTTTTGTTTTGTGTGTGTGTGCATGTGTGCACGTGCTTGTGTGTGCGATAGTGTCTGTGTGAGTGTTAGTGTGTCCTTGAGCACTGACATCTTCCACATATAAAGTGTTTCTTTGTTGTCTCCCCCAGGTGTCAAAGGACTCCCACCCCACATCTCTCTCTCTCTCTCTCTCTCTCTCTCTCTCTCTCTCTCTCTCTCTCTCTCTCTCTCTCTCTCTCTCACACACACACACACACACAACACACACACACACACACACACACACACACACACACACACCTCAGTACCTCTGGGTGCTTGGGTGTGGCCTCCAGCAGCTTTATCACAGGCTGCTGAACCCAAATCCACACACAAAAATCCCACTAAAGCACCAGACACAAACCAAACACAGCACTGAGGAATCATTATGAATGTACTCTCCATATTATCACTGCATGACAAGAGAAGCAAATATAATTGCTACTGAAATCTAAAATATCTTGTTTTGCACATTTCTGCTGATAATTGTTACATCCTTGCTGCTATAGCTGAGAAGCACGAAAAGCTAATGGTTTGATCTGTAATAAAATAATTTTTTTTATTTGTAATAAAATCTGAAAATATTTCTGTTTTTAAATGTTCACACAGTGAGAACGTCAAATTTGATTATGATTACTTCAATTTAAAAGCATTAGAGTTTTAATAGTCTCAAGTATTTTTCATCTTGGATTTATGATCTCTTCTAAATATATTTTTTATTTTTTTAAGACATTTAATCTTTCTCTTAAATGTGTGCGCTGATTAGGTAACCCATTATGTTTTATTTCTTGTCTGATGTAACATGTGTAATACTTTTGACACAGCACCTCTCTGATGCATGCACCAGTGCTCTTTCAGAAATAATCTTTCATGCCTCCTTTATAAGCAAACTGTGTTGGTGGCATTTTTGGATGAAAAACAGATTTGGTAGCTGGTAGAGAAAGAAGTTGTTACTTCAGTTTTGAAATATAGAGACTCCAATTCCTACAACAGATGCAGTTTTGAGATGCTTGTCTGCCATCTTGAGAATCCTAGGGCGAGTCTCCTCTAAGAGGGAGGGGGTGTGTATAGAGCTCCTTGTGGAGACCGCAGATTGTGGGTGAGTGTGTGTTTGTAAGTGTAGTAGGGAATGTAAGTGTGAGTGTGCAGGGAGATAGACCATACAAAATGGTATCAGAGCATCTTTTAATTCATTACCAAACCAATACTTAATTTACCAAATAATCTTAATCCAATCCAGTTACTTAATCCAATATGTCATGTGAAGCTATTAGAAATGGTCTTATAAAAAGAGATCATAAATAGATTAAATTATAAATGCACTCTATGTGATTGTATCCCTGGGAGCTTAGGAATAGCTTAGGAATTTTGATAAAAACCAACTCTCCAACTCTTCACAAATATCACCAAGTTCATCCTCGCATCATCCATAACCAACTGGTCTGGTTCCTCCACCTCACACTAATGAGACAAACAGTCATTATACATTGCAGGCATGCTGCAAACAGATCCGCCACTGCACACTGCAGACCAGCATGGGTTTTATGGCTGTGGAGAGAGAAGCTGTATCCAGGACTACTTTTTATGAGAGGAGAAAGTCATTCTCCCTTCAAGGCTGAATCCTAATGAAATTTTAAGATGATCATTTGCTTTATGGGTGTGTTTGGTCCCAGGGCTAAAAATAACAGAACATAAAGAGGGAGGTTTTATAATACTCATATAAAAAAATTATTATGCACCGGGTCTGTGCACTGAAATAATTGTTTTGGGATTCTGGAGAGGAACACAGAGAGAATAAAAGAGAGAAAGAAACCCTTAGACCATCACTAAAGCAGACTTTTAAACTTTGAAGAACAATATTCTTCCTGCATTAACTGTGCATTACTCTCACTAGATGTCAGTTGTTAGTGACACAGAACCAAGGAATCCAATCAGCAGATACCACAATGACCATGTACTCAATAAGACAGATTACATGCATGTTCTATTACTGTGTTGCCTGCAGTTAGAGGTCTAGCTTTATCCTACGTCTGCCAACCTGACTCCCATACATCCATTGCCTGGACAGAGTTGACTGACCAAC